>NW_027361675.1:60137500-60390000 GCF_039654945.1 Dendrobates tinctorius
ATAGAAGCTACTATATTATACACTGAAAAAACACCTATAGGTGCCTTTTAAGAGTAAATAACTACATAAATAATTAGTAATTCATATAAGTAAGGTGCTTTAGTGCAATACACAGGTATGCATCAGGCAGGTACTGAAAGAGATGTAAACAATGAGTGTAAAATCACTATCAAGTAATCAAAAAAGTGCCTCAGTGCATGTAAACTAAATTGTAACCTAGATTAGCAGGAAAGGATCAGATAACTAGAAAGAAAGGTGCACATGCGTTTTTTTACCTTGGTGGAAAGCCAAAAGTTGCCTTGTCTCCCCCCCCCACGCGTGTTTCGGCATTTCTTCTTCCAGGGGGCATGCAAACATGGTTAGCTATTTTTTGCCAGTTCTCTGACATGAGGCATCCATTTTACTATTGTTGATTTGATATTCAAATATATGTGTAAATAAAAGTATTGATTGTCATACACATTTCTCTCTCTTCCCTTATTGTGAAGGGATTATTTATGCATATAAATAATATATTACATATTGGTTGATATTTTTGGCCAGAATATGCTCACAACCCGTGGCAAAGATCCTCACACTTGCAAGTGCTAACAATAAACTTAATAGCAAAGCCACAAAAAAAAGAACTAAAAATCCACCAGAGTGGGTTTTGAGCTTGCATATCTTTGCCAAAATATCGACCAATAGCTCATATATCATTTCTATGTATATTTTTGCATTTCATCTTTCAGTGGTACAGCCAAGCCCAACACTTTTGACCTTGTAAACTAGGGTGTCTGTTCTCATGGGATACATTTACTGTATATAGTGCTGGGCAACCCACCTAATCTAAAAGTATGGACGTCACTAATAGGCTGTAAGCCAGATTCTGTGCATTACCTGTGGGAACAGCTCCCTATACAAGCCGCTTTTGTACAATCTAACACTAAGCAATCACCCCTCCATGAATTGTGTAGGTTTAACATCCCAACATACACAGAGGAAAGACACATAGAAAAGATAGGTTGGACATTCGCAATTACAGTATATTAATATAAATTTTTATTATATCACAAACACAAAAGCCTAATTTGCGGCAAAGGCCAGCAGTATTGTAGTGGCACCTATTATTGTTGCATGCGACTAGTAAAACATTTGCAATAGTAGTTTATTTTTTAATAACTTTTTCTTTTTAGTTGTATATATGTTTTTTCATTTTAACTATTCCTACTTTAATGGAAGTGTAAATTACCTAACCCTAAATTGCAATGTAGCTGCATGTAAATTTATGACTGATATATGTAATTAATTTAGCAGCGCAAGCATATATATGTTGAATCAGCTGCAAGTATCAGAACACCCCTTACCACTATGGGGTGAAAAAAATCACAGACAAAATGATACTACATATACTCGCGCTTAGATTCAATCATAACAAAAAACATTACTGATAAAAAAAGGGGACAATTTATACCTTAAACTGGATTGTTGAGAAATATTCAATATTGGATGAAGATGGCGGTTTTTAATAAAAGGCCTGTTGTGACCAGCTGAAATTGAAAATAAAAATGAAGGTTACTAGAAGAATATATGTAAATGCACTCAGTAAGGCCTCTTTCACACATCAGGTTTTCGCCGTCAGGCGCGATCCGGCGCTTTTGACAGAAACCGGATCCGGCGAAATGCAATGCCGGATCCGGTTTCCCCCCCATTGACTTGCATTTGCGCCGGATGGCCATGCGTTTCATCCGGTTTTCGCCGGATCCGGCAATGTGTCGCGATCCGGCGTCTGGAAAAAACGGCTACTGTAACGTTTTTTGTCTCCGGCGAAAAAGCCGGACACGCCGGATCCGGCGCGTCCGGCTTTTTCACACAATGAAAGCCTATGAGCGCCGCAATGCGCCTGATCCGGCGAAAGCCAGATCCGGTGGCCGGATCCGGTTTTTTTGGTCTGAGCATGCTCAGTAGCTCTGCCCACAAGACATATATAAAAGCAAGACAGTGGGACCCACAGCCACACCCAACATGCCACCCAAGAAAGCAACCAAGCGCAGCAGGAGACCACTGCAGCACCATCAGCACCACCACCACCCCAAATGGAGCAGCAAATGGAACATGCTGAGGAGGGGAGGCCAGCAGCAGATGAGAGACGGTAATTATCAAATCCCCCATTCCTCCAAACTAGGGCTATTGAATATCAAGATATTCATTGGCCCTTTGTTTCTCTTTATTCAACAGCCGCCCAATAGATGCAGCAGCAGCAGCAGCAATGGCAGCAGCTGGAACACCACCCACAGGCATGGAGTGTGGCCACCAGAAAGACAGCACATCATCTTCTGGGATGATCCCCGAGTGGATCTGGAGGACGCAGGAGCAAGTACAAGTATGCACAAGCCCTGTCGTTCCTCCGGGAAACAATGGTCACTAGAAGGTAAATATTACACACCACATGTGAAAAAAAATGTTAGATGTAACTTTTTTTTTTCAGCCAGGGCCATACCATGTCAGTATTTTAATTGTTTTTTTTTCTCTTTATTCCACAGCACGGTGAGCAGCACTCGGGAGCCTGCACGATTGGACCCTTCTGAGGCGATCCCTGAGGAGACCGGCACCGAGGGACACTTCGACCGCCCCAGTACATCTGCACCAGCACAGGAGCATCGTGGCCGCCTACATTACATGAAGCTGCTGGTGAGGAGATCGCTTTCCCTTTACCCCACCCTTCTGCCCCTGCCACCTCTAGTACACCTGCGGGTACTGGGCGGCAGCGGCAGAGGGGTCAGGAAAAGAGTTATGCGCCAGAGTTCTTGCATCTGAATGCATCTTTCCAGAACTGTCTAAAAGTCTTGTCAGAGCAAATATCCGCAGGCTTTCAGCAGATCAACTCCAGCATTCTGGAGGTGAAGACACTTCTGCAAACCATGCATTCAGAAGCAAGATCTTCGCCAAACCACACCTTTTTCAGGTCTGTTGTGGAGCGCATGGCAACACTATCTCCTACTCAGCAGATGCATGTAATGCATTCGTGCCACGGTGCTCTACAGCAGGTTACCTCCCAACCTCCACCTCCCACCACTGTAGTTCCTCCACCTGCACCCCCTCCAGCCACTTTCCATCCTCCCCCTCCTATTACATCTGCACCCTCTCCAGCCACTTTCCATCCTCCCCCTCCTATTACATCTGCACCCCCTCCAGCCACTTTCCATCCTCCCCCTCCTATTACATCTGCACCCCCTCCAGCCACTTTCCATCCTCCCCCTCCTATTACATACCAGCAACCTCACCAGTACCAGCAACCTTCCCAGTACCAGCAACCTCCCCAGTACCAGACATCTCCCCACTTCCAGCAACCTGCCCCGTACCAAACTCCTTCCCCGTACCAAACTCCTTCCCCGTACCAAACTCCTTCCCCATACAACTTTCCATCAACATCATCTGCTCCTACAGTCCCTGCCCAACCCTCCACTCCACCGCCACCACCTCTTCTGCCTCCCACATGTCCACCCATTCTGTAGCTTTTTCCACACCATCACCTCTAACTGTTCCTTCCCCACCACGATCCCAGTCCTCTCTCCACACTCCCATTGTCGAAGTGTCCCGCAGCCCCTCCAGCAGTATTTCCACCCCACACTACACCGAGTTATAATGTTTTTTTGTAATAAAAATGCCCATTTGGTTGGTTTCAAACCTTTATTAAAAAAGTTTTTTTAACTTTAAAAACAGTTTACACAAAAAAAAATATTTTAAATAAAAGTTAAATTATTGTTTACACTGGTTGTCTGTCATTTCTTTCTGCGGCGAAATATGTTTAAAAAAAAGGTTAAATACAGGGTATTTAAAAGGTAAAAAGGTATTCAAAACCAGGTATATAACTGTGGGTAAATTTTAGCTTTTTGCCACAGTTGTGTTCCTGGTTGTGTTTGAAGCAAAGTATTTCACCTGAAAAGTTGTGTTTATTGTTGGTGATTTCCTAACAATGTACACAACTTTTGTTAAAAGGTGAAATACTTTGCATAAAACACAACCAGGTACACACCTGTGGCCTAAAGCTAAAAATAGTAAGACCATGACAAGATAGCCAACTTTGGTTGGCAAAGGTATATACTGTTGGTACAGAAGGTACACAAGTTTGGTTAGGGCACAAATCTTTCACACTCTGTCATCCTGCCAGTGTACTCTGCCTTGAGGTGACATAAAGTATAGTGCAAAATTGTCCCTCATTACTGAAACCGTCACAGAACTTCTAGTGGTAATATTTCCAATGACAACATCCATCTTCGCCAGTAACTTGCTCTTCTCTCCAACCTGCACTTTCTCCTCTACAACCTGTCAAAGAAGGGCTGTAGGAACATGCTATATATAGTTTTCCAGTAGCCAATCCCGTTCGGAAGGCCACAAGGGTCAATTTTAAAAACCAGATCCGGCGTAATCTGTCGAAAAACGGATAGAAAAACGGATGAACCGGATGAGACGGATCCGATTTTGTCTGTCAAGAACAAGACGGATCCGGCAGAAAACCGGATCCGGCACATCAGGTTTTACAAAACATTTGCCAGATCCGGAATTCCGGCACGACGCCGGATCGCGCCTGACGCCGAAAACCTGATGTGTGAAAGTAGCCTAAGAAATAATGATAAAAAAACAAAATATAAAGACTTAAATTTTTTTTTTTTTTTTAAACAATTATGCCTTCCTATTAATATTAGTTGTCAGAGATTAACCTATATGTCCATCCTATTAAAATGGTGCAACAATTCACTATAAGTAGATCATATCCTACTGATATGTCTAAAGTCGCAGTACTAAATATAATTGTCTAGCACATACTAGTGCCGTGCCTGCTAAAATCATGTGCTGATGAAAGCGAGTAAAGTTCAGAATAATTATAAAGTGCTATAAGAATTAAGACCAAATGCGCACAAATAGAGTTCAGTACCTTCATAAAAAAGGGGGGCGCCTTACCCCTGATGAAGGAATCCGCTAGAATTCCGAAAGCGTAGGGATGAGGATTATTGGCTCTTTCTGCATACCATATTTTTCTGCTGCGCAATAAGTATTTTTGTCGGTCACGTGACCTGAAGACGACACGCAGGTCCTGGTTGTTCACAGAACTTACCAGCGATAATTGCGCACACTGTGTTCTCTGTGCGCTTCAGCTATCCACCTGGGAAGTCTGCTTTTGACCGCGATACAGCTCTAAGATCAGCCGCTTACTTGCTAAATAGAATTGGACAAGGCGCCCCCCTTTTTATGATTGAATCTAAGCGCGAGTATATAAATTTATGACTGAAAACAAACATGCAGCAACAGCATACAATATGTTCATGGGATGTATGGGTGATACTGGATAAGTAAACCAGGTGTTAACAATCTTTAATGTGACCATTTGACCCTTTTACAAAGAATGATGAACATAGCACGTCATGAGCAGGTATCAGTTCCATCTTCATGACGTGCTATGTTTGTTATGAAAACCTACAGTGACAGCTCTGTGCAACAGTTGTCAATGACTGCTGATCAGCACGGCCAGAGATGTTAAGACCCATTTCATCGGTCCTTGCTCTCTGATTGACCGATCACAGCATGATCTTGTGGGAGGTACTGAGATATAAGCACTAGTGATGAGCAAGTGTGCCATTCTCAAGTCCCAGTCCCGCATGTTTGGCACCTGTTAGACAGCCAATGGACATGTGGGGATTGCCTGACATACACAGTAATGCCATAGCCATGTTGGATATTGGCATTACTGTGATAGGTCAGCCTCATTGCATCATTGAGTGTTATAAAAGATTTAGTCTTATATAAGTCTTATAAGTTTTATATAACTCTGTTACCAGTATTCAGTTGAAGGATAGTTTTGGATTACAGGCATAAAGGCCATGTTTAATAATGCTATTGCAATAATTGTATGCCACTGCTGCATCATTAAAAGAAAAATCCTTTTCAGGGCTATATATTTGCTTTTCCCTACTAATGCCGGAAAGTTTGCAGGCAACAACTTTCACAAGTGTGCAGTAATGAGGAAGTGAAAAAAGAAAGTTCAACTTAAATGTCTTTATTTGCCAACTTACAAAAATAAATCCAAACTTTATGGTCCGATTAGCATCCGGAATGTCCGGATCAGTCAATTGCTATGGGTGACAGTACCACCATATACGTATGAGTGCAGCAATGTCTGCGTTAGTCTCTGGCTCTGGTTTTTGTTCAGTCTCACACCGACAGGCATACACAGAACCTCCTGCTCTGATGATTGCAAACCTATACTGACACCCAACGCTTGCCTAAAAGTTGAAATGCAAATCATGGACATGGGCTACTTTCAAAATATAATGACACATCACTCCTCAAATTATGGTGGTGCCTGGACAAGGGTAACCAATCCTTAATCAATGTAAAAAATTAATCTGGCACTCAAAAGATCAAATGCTGATAATGAATATTTTTATTTTATTTCAGAGGGCATAATACAAAAAACATGACATTTTGGTCTATTCATTGACCTTCATCAGACTAGGATAAATAAAATATAATAATACAAATCAATGTAAAGTGTATATCATTGTCTTTTAAAGAAATCAGAAACATCAGGGAATTATAATTAACAGATTCATATAGTTGTAATATATGTACATATAGTCAAAGAGTTATATAATATGCAATGTATACAGATATGGGGTATATAGCATATACACATAAGTGCATACACACACATGCATATATACACACAATGTAGCTGAAAAAAATACAGTAATATGAAAATCATGATCAATGTCATAAGACATACAGTCATGGCCAAAAGTATTGACACCCCTGCAATTCTGTCAGATAATATTCAGTTTCTTCCTGAAAATGATTGCAAACACAAATTCTTTGGTATTATTATCTTCATTTAATTTGTCTTAAATGAAAAAACACAAAAGAGAATGAAGCAAAAAGCAAAACATTGATCATTTCACACAAAACTCCAAAAATGGGCCGGACAAAAGTATTGGCACCCTCAGACTAATACTTGGTTGCACAACCTTTAGCCAAAATAACTGCGACCAACCGCTTCCGGTAACCATCACTGAGTTTCTTACAATGCTCTGCTGGAATTTTAGACCATTCTTCTTTGGCAAACTACTCCAGGTCCCTGATATTTGAAGGGTGCCTTCTCCAAACTGCCATTTTTAGATCTCTCCACAGGTGTTCTATGGGATTCAGGTCTGGACTCATTGCTGGCCACCTTAGAAGTCTCCAGTGCTTTCTCTCAAACCATTTTCTAGTGCTTTTTGAAGTGTGTTTTGGGTTATTGTCCTGCTAGAAGACCCATGACCTCTGAGGTAGACCCAGCTTTCTCACACTGGGCCCTAAATTATGCTGCAAAATTTGTTGGTAGTCTTCTGACTTCATAATGCCATGCACACGGTCAAGCAGTCCAGTGCCAGAGGCAGCAAAGCAACCCCAAAACATCAGGGAACCTCCGCCATGTTTGACTGTAGGGACCGTGTACTTTTCTATGAATGCCTCTTTTTTCTCCTGTAAACTCTATGTTGATGCTTTTGCCCTAAAAGCTCTACTTTTGTCTCATCTGACCAAAGAACATTCTTCCAAAATGTTTTAGGCTTTTTCAGGTAAGTTTTGGCAAACTCCAGCCTGGCTTTTTTATGTCTCGGGGTAAGAAGTGGAGTCTTCCTGGGTCTCCTACCATACAGTCCCTTTTCATTCAGATGCCGACGGATAGTACGGGTTGACACCGTTGTACCCTCGGACTGCAGGGCAGCTTGAACTTGTTTGGATGTTAGTGGAGGTTCTTTATCCAACATCTGCACAATCTTGCGTTGAAATCCCTTGTCAATTTTTCTTTTCCGGCCACATCTAGGGAGGTTAGCCACAGTGCCGTGGGCTTTAAACTTCTTGATGACACTGCGCACGGTAGACACAGGAACATTCAGGTCTTTGGAGATGGACTTGTAGCCTTGAGATTGCTCATGCTTCCTCACAATTTGGTTTCTCAAGTCCTCAGACAGTTCTTTGGTCTTCTTTCTTTTCTCCATGCTCAATGTGGTACACACAAGGACACAGGACAGAGGTTGAGTCAACTTTAATCCATGTCAACTGGCTGCAAGTGTGATTTAGTTATTGCCAACACCTGTTAGGTGCCACAGGTAAGTTACAGGTGCTGTTAATTACACAAATTAGAGAAGCATCACATGATTTTTCGCACAGTGCCAATACTTTTGTCCACCCTCCTTTTTATGTTTGGTGTGGAATTATATCCAGTTTGGCTTTAGGACAATTCTTTTTGTGTTTTTTCATTTAAGACTAGTGTTGAGCATTCCGATACCGCAAGTATCGGGTATCGGCCGATATCAGCGGTATCGGAATTCCGATACTTAATTCCGATACTTTTTTCATATCGGATTCCGGGATCGGAATCGGAATAGGAAGTTCCCATCATGCTATGAGCCTGCTTGCTTTGATTAAGCCAATGGGAATCCTCCGAAGTGTGGGCACATCCTGTTAGGCATGTAGGCATGTTAACTATTGGCATGGCTGTGATTGGCTGCCGAAATGATGTCATGATGCACTATAAAAGCCACCGCAGCCGCCATTTCTGGTCACTCTGCTGTGAATTCAGTTAGGGACAGGCTGCTGTAGAAGACTGTGAGGGACAGTTAGAAATAGCGATTCTAAAAACAATATTGTGCTTTATCCAGGCTACATAAACCACCACTGTAGCTTGCTTTTCCCTAGCAGCGCTGTTTTCACAGCTGTCTGCAAGGGCTGTGTGAGTGCAGCTCACGCTGTGGAGTGGGTCCTGCAGCCACGTCAGGCTGTAGGCCACCCAGTGTGATCACTGCTGCCTCATACATCTTTTATTTTTTGAGCTGCATTTTTTAAATAATTTCAATCTAGTGTGCTTCCATCCGTATCCATATACGTTGGTTGCAAACACTAGTAGTAGACAGCGGAGCCTTTCTGCAGCCTTTCAGTGCTAGTGTCCACTTTGCTGCACTGTTCACGGCTGTCTGAGAGGTCTCTGACTGTGTGTGAGTGCAGCTCACGCTGAGTAGTGTGTCCTGCAGCTACGTCTGGCTGTAGGACGCTCAGCGTGCGTCACTGCCTCACACATATTTTTATTTGAGTGCAGCTCATTTTTTCTTCTATTAGTGTGCATCCATCCGTCTCCATCTACGGTGGTTGCAAACACTATATAGGAGTACACAGCGGAGCCTTTCTGCAGCCTGTCAGTGCCAGTGCCCACTTAGCTGCACTGTTGACGGCTGTCTGAGAGGTCTCTGACTGTGTGTGAGTGCAGCTCACGCTGAGTAGAGTGTCCTGCAGCTACGTCTGGTTGTAGGACGCTCAACGTGCGTCACTGCCTCACACATATTTGTCTCTGAGTGCAGCTCATTTTTTCTTCTCCTATTAGTGTGCATCCATCCGTATCCATCAACATTGGTTGGTTGCAAACACTATATAGGAGTAGATAGAGGAGCCTTTTTTTCTGGCTTGTGCCCTGCCGGCGCAGCCAGATTAGTATTACCCAATTTTTTTGGAGCCTCATCTTTTGCATTGTAGGTTACCTGCCTGCATTGTAATAGCTCCAAAAAGTTGGTGATACTATCAGTTTCAATTCTTTGTTCTCATACTTTGAGTTTGTTTCAAACAAAGAAACCACATAAAAAGTTCACCAAACACTACATTTTGAACTTGTGTAGGCCACATCAGCTCCTATTAAAGTCTAGTCCACACACACACACTTCATAAAATTAGTGTTTCTTGTACCTGTAACCAGCTGTTCAGGAATAAGCACACTAAGGCCCCCCTTTGTCCTTTTTTGCCTATCTTAAGCAGTCTTGCAAGATGAAGAAGGCAGGGAGTAAGGCGCGGGGGCGTGGGCGTGGGCGTGGAGTTTCAGCAGGGAGAGGACGTGGGGATTCTGCAGGGAGAGGACGTGGGGATTCTACAGGTAGAGGACGTGGGGATTCTGGGCCTGCTGCGGGCACCAGTGGATCAGCATCCCCCAGTTTTAGCAGGCAACAGTCCTTTATGCGCAGCTTTGTAGGACCTCAACGTACCCCACTGCTGCGGGAGGAACAAATTGAAGCCGTTGTCGGATGGATGGCAGCTAACGCATCGACTTCAATTACTTCCGCATCCTCTCAGGGTCAGAGCACCGAAGAGCAACCATCTGTCTCTTCACCACCTGCCAAAGTGCCCAGGCAGTCAGAGAGACATGGACAGGAGCCATCACAATCTCTACTTCTGTTCTCGGAATCTGTTGGCTTGGAAAGAGGGGGCCAGCCAAGCAGCATTCCTGAATGTGAAGAAGAGGGAGTATGCAGTGATGCGCAACTTCTTTGTCCCTCTGAATCTGAAGAGGCGAGTGGGCCAGTGCCTATGGTCAGCACACCTCAGTACGCATCAGATGATGACGAGACTCAGTTGCCACTTTCTGGTGCGTACGGTGCTGGCGAGACAACCCCGGAGAAGCAGCTGTTTGAAGAGGGGAGGGAAGATGATGAGGTCCTTGACCCATCATGGCGTGAGCAACAGGAAGGTGGTGGGAGCAGCTCGGAGGAAGAGATTCCCCTACCGGCCAAAACAGGAGGCAGAGGGAGGGGGAAGACTTGGTTGCCTGTACCCTCCACTTCGGCACCCGTTAGGAGCATTCCTCCTTCCAAAGGCAAACCGGGCGCTCACAAGAGTTGCAGTGCGTGGTCCTTTTTTGACACAGTTGCAGATGACATTTGCTTTGTCAAATGCAAGCTGTGTCATCAGAGAGTCAAAAGAGGGAGAAATGTCAGCAACCTCAATACCACAAATATGTGGAAACATGTGCGCACCAAGCACGAGTTGGAGTTGCAGAGACACCCTCAAGACGTAGGCCAACGTACAGCACCACCTACCACCTCTTCAGTTCGTGTTGGGCCCTCTTCCTCCAGCTCACACACTGCTGGTTCGGCTTCCTCACAGGATCGCCAAGGAAGAACCTCTGCCACTGTTGTCCGGAGACCCTGTCAGATTCCACCCATAACAGCACGTTCCCATCCATCACAGCCATCGGTAGCACAGGCATGGGATAAAAGGCGCCCTTACTCGGCAAACCATCCCCGAGCACAGTCTCTGAATGCTGGCATTGCCAAACTTCTGGCAGTTGAAATGCTGTCATTCAGGCTGGTGGACACTGACACCTTCCGGGACTTAATGGCATTGGCAGTCCCCCAATACAACGTGCCCAGCCGCTTTTATTTCAGCAGGCGAGCCGTCCCTGCCCTGCAGAAACATGTTGAGGGCAAAATAAAACATGCGCTACTAAACGCCGTTAGTAGCAAGGTCCACCTGACCACCGATGCGTGGACCAGTAACCATGGACAGGGACGATACCTTTCCCTCACTGCCCACTGGGTCAATGTTGTGGAGCCGGGTACGGATCTGGAGAGTGGCGCTGTACGTGTTCTTCCAACGCCACGGATTGCAGGACTCCAGTCTGTACACATAGACTCCTCCTCCTACTCAAGTTCCTCAGAAACAGCAGAGCAGGAGCCTGTTACGACCGATATGAGCACAGCCGTGGCCAAACGTCAACAGGCTGTACTCAAATTAATTTCTTTGGGGAATCGAAGCCACACAGCGCAGGAGCTCTGGAATGCTATCAAGCTGGAGAGCGATGTGTGGTTTGGGCCAGCGAATCTCCAGCCGGGCTTGGTAGTGTGTGACAATGGCCGAAATCTGGTGGCAGCTCTTGGCCTAGGCAACCTCACACACATCCCATGTCTGGCACATGTTCTTAACTTGGTCGTGCAGAGCTTTCTGAGGGACTATCCGGATCTTGATGCACTGTTGCACAAGGTCCGCATAGAGTGCGCTCACTTGCGACGTTCCAGCACGGCAAGATCGCGCCTCGCTGCTCTGCAGCGACGATTTGGCCTTCCAGAACATCGCATCATATGTGACCTACCCACCCGGTGGAATTCAACGTTACATATGTTGGAGCGGTTGTGTGAGCAGCAGGCAGCAGTCATGGAGTACCAGCTGCATCAGGCGCAAACAAGTCGCACTGTGCGCCGTTCACACTTCAGCACCATTGAGTGGGCCTCTATGAAGGACATCTGCCTCGTTTTGCGTGCCTTCGATGAATCCACGCGGATGGCGAGTGCAGATGATGCACTAGTCAGCATGACTGTCCCCCTTATCTGCCTGCTTCAACAAACACTGCAAGCACTAAGGGATGAGGTTTCAGAAGAGGTGGAGGATGAGGAGTCCCAAATGCCATCTGCTTCTGGACAGTCTGCGCTACGTGTTTCCTCACAAAGGCCTAGGCAGGGGACACTTTGTGAGGAGGATGAGGAGGAGTCGATGGAGGAGGAAGACATCTCTCCAGAGGAGGGAGGTACACAAACCTCTACTCAGTATGTACAGCGAGGGTGGGGTGATGCAGAGCAGGTCGAGGTCACGCCTCAAACAGGGGACAGCGGTTCTTTGGCAGTTGGGAGTCTGCAGCACATGGTTGATTTCATGCTGCAGTGCCTGAGAAACGACCGCCGCATCGCCCACATTCTCGTCTCGGCTGATTATTGGGTGTACACCCTCCTAGATCCTCGCTACCGGGACAGCGTACAAAGGCTCATACCAACGTTGAACCGGGAGCGTAAAATGCGGGAGTACGAAGAGTCACTGGTGCAGTCCATAATGTTTTCCATTCCACCCGACAGCATTGTTGCAAGTGCTTTACAAAGCAGCTCTGTGCGTCGAGGCAGTGGAGGAAACTCTGCACAAAGAGGGAGCAGAGGCAGTGCCGCAGCACAAGGCAAGACCACTATGGCCCAAATGTGGCAAAGTTTTGTGTGTCCACCACAATTGTCTACACCATCAGCGACGCCTCGAGTCAGCAGGAGGCAACGCTTCCGTCAGATGGTGTCAGACTACATGTCTTGCCCTGTCGCTGTACTCCCAGATGGCTCTTCCCCCTTCAAGTTTTGGGTCTCTAAGCTGGATACATGGCCAGAGCTTAGCCAGTATGCATTGGAGGTGCTGGCTTGCCCTGCTGCCAGTGTATTATCGGAACGTGTCTTTAGTGCCGCAGGTGGTGTACTAACAGACCGTCGCACGCGACTATCTTCCGATAATGTTGACCGGCTGACTTTTCTGAAAATGAACAAGGCCTGGATCTCCAAAGACTTTGCCATTCCTCTTACAGACTAAATTAGTGGTTGGCAACTGTATCCAGGTCTGCTGGTGTGTTCATTTTTCTACCACCTGAACTATAATCCCTGTGCTTCAACACAGCCAGTTGTCGCTCAGATGTGTCGTCTGCACAGAGAAACACACTAGCTCCTGTGTTACTGGGGTTCAGTAATGCCAGCTGATCCCCTGCTGTGTGGACGGCAGAGTCACCAGCTCCATCAACATTCAAACCACTACTGATTTTTAACCGTGCCCAACTTAGGTCTCTGGCTCCACTGTCTCTACTATTTCCCCTGACCTCCAACCCCGCCATCTACATCTCTGAAGTGGCGTCAGCACAATCTACACTTGTTCCTGTGTTCCTGTGGCTCAGTCCCATCAGTTTATCCCCTGATGTGTGTCCGGCAAGGTCTCCTGCTCTGTCCACATTCCCATAACCAGTAGTGGGAATGAGGACAGAGCTGGCGAACTTGCCGGACAAACATCAGGGGATCAACTGATGGGACTGAGCACCAGTAACACAGGAACAAGTGTAGATTGTGCTGACGCCACTTCAGAGATATAGCTGGCGGGGTTGGAGGCCAGGGTAAATAGTAGAGACAGTGGAGCCAGAGGCCTAAGTGGAGCATGGTTAGAATCAGTAGTAGTCCACAACCTCCATAAAAACCGCTGCCCATTGGCCTCTGCATGCGGCATGCGTAATCCTGGGCACCAACAGCGTCAGTTGGTGTTCAGAAGTGTCGTCTCCACAGAGCCAAACACATTCGTTCAAGTGTTAGTGGGGTTCAGCACTGCCAGCTGTTCCCCTGCTGTGGAGATGGCAAGTCTCCTGCTGCCTTCACCTGCCCAAATCCAGTAGGCCCCAGCCTGCTCCTCGCCTAATCCTGGGCTCCAACAGCGTCAGTTGGTGTTCAGAAGTGTCGTCTCCACAGAGCCAAACACATTCGTTCAAGTGTTAGTGGGGTTCAGCACTGCCAGCTGTTCCCCTGCTGTGGAGATGGCAAGTCTCCTGCTGCATTCACCTGCCAAAATCCAGTAGGCCCCAGCCTGCTCCTCGCCTAATCCTGGGCTCCAACAGCGTCAGTTGGTGTTCAGAAGTGTCGTCTCCACAGAGCCAAACACATTCGTTCAAGTGTTAGTGGGGTTCAGCACTGCCAGCTGTTCCCCTGCTGTGGAGATGGCAAGTCTCCTGCTGCCTTCACCTGCCAAAATCCAGTAGGCCCCAGCCTGCTCCTCGCCTAATCCTGGGCTCCAACAGCGTCAGTTGGTGTTCAGAAGTGTCGTCTCCACAGAACCAAACACATTCGTTCAAGTGTTAGTGGGGTTCAGCACTGCCAGCTGTTCCCCTGCTGTGGAGATGGCAAGTCTCCTGCTGCCTTCACCTGCCAAAATCCAGTAGGCCCCAGCCTGCTCCTCGCCTAATCCTGGGCTCCAACAGCGTCAGTTGGTGTTCAGAAGTGTCGTCTCCACAGAACCAAACACGTTCGTTCAAGTGTTAGTGGGGTTCAGCACTGCCAGCTGTTCCCCTGCTGTGGAGATGGCAAGTCTCCTGCTGCCTTCACCTGCCCAAATCCAGTAGGCCCCAGCCTGCTCCTCGCCTAATCCTGGGCTCCAACAGCGTCAGTTGGTGTTCAGAAGTGTCGTCTCCACAGAGCCAAACACATTCGTTCAAGTGTTAGTGGGGTTCAGCACTGCCAGCTGTTCCCCTGCTGTGGAGATGGCAGTCTCTCCTGCTGTCTCCGCATTACAAAGACAGTAGGCCTCTGCCTACACCCTCCTATTTCCTGGGCTTCAACACAGCCAGTTGTAGTTCGGAAGTGCCGTCCACACGGAAAGAGATACTTGCTCCCGTGTCTCAGTGGGGTTCAGTAACGTCAGCTGATCCCCTGCTGTGTGGATGGCAGTCTCTCCTGCTGTAAACTCATTCAAAATACAGTAGGCCTCTGCCTACACCCTCCTATTTCCTGGGCTTCAACACAGCCAGTTGTAGTTCGGAAGTGCCGTCCACACGGAAAGAGATACTTGCTCCCGTGTCTCAGTGGGGTTCAGTAACGTCAGCTGATCCCCTGCTGTGTGGATGGCAGTCTCTCCTGCTGTAAACTCATTCAAAATACAGTAGGCCTCTGCCTACACCCTCCTATTTCCTGGGCTTCAACACAGCCAGTTGTAGTTCGGAAGTGCCGTCCACACGGAAAGAGACACTTGCTCCCGTGTCTCAGTGGGGTTCAGTAACGTCAGCTGATCCCCTGCTGTGTGGATGGCAGTCTCTCCTGCTGTAAACTCATTCAAAATACAGTAGGCCTCTGCCTACACCCTCCTATTTCCTGGGCTTCAACACAGCCAGTTGTAGTTCGGAAGTGCCGTCCACACGGAAAGAGATACTTGCTCCCGTGTCTCAGTGGGGTTCAGTAACGTCAGCTGATCCCCTGCTGTGTGGATGGCAGTCTCTCCTGCTGTAAACTCATTCAAAATACAGTAGGCCTCTGCCTACACCCTCCTATTTCCTGGGCTTCAACACAGCCAGTTGTAGTTCGGAAGTGCCGTCCACACGGAAAGAGACACTTGCTCCCGTGTCTCAGTGGGGTTCAGTAACGTCAGCTGATCCCCTGCTGTGTGGATGGCAGTCTCTCCTGCTGTAAACTCATTCAAAATACAGTAGGCCTCTGCCTACACCCTCCTATTTCCTGGGCTTCAACACAGCCAGTTGTAGTTCGGAAGTGCCGTCCACACGGAAAGAGATACTTGCTCCCGTGTCTCAGTGGGGTTCAGTAACGTCAGCTGATCCCCTGCTGTGTGGATGGCAGTCTCTCCTGCTGTCACCTCATTCAAAATTCAGTAGGCCTCTGCCTACACCCTCCTATTTCCTGGGCTTCAACACAGCCAGTTGTAGTTCGGAAGTGCCGTCCACACGGAAAGAGACACTTGCTCCCGTGTCTCAGTGGGGTTCAGTAACGTCAGCTGATCCCCTGCTGTGTGGATGGCAGTCTCTCCTGCTGTAAACTCATTCAAAATACAGTAGGCCTCTGCCTACACCCTCCTATTTCCTGGGCTTCAACACAGCCAGTTGTAGTTCGGAAGTGCCGTCCACACGGAAAGAGATACTTGCTCCCGTGTCTCAGTGGGGTTCAGTAACGTCAGCTGATCCCCTGCTGTGTGGATGGCAGTCTCTCCTGCTGTCACCTCATTCAAAATTCAGTAGGCCTCTGCCTACACCCTCCTATTTCCTGGGCTTCAACACAGCCAGTTGTAGTTCGGAAGTGCCGTCCACACGGAAAGAGACACTTGCTCCCGTGTCTCAGTGGGGTTCAGTAACGTCAGCTGATCCCCTGCTGTGTGGATGGCAGTCTCTCCTGCTGTAAACTCATTCAAAATACAGTAGGCCTCTGCCTACACCCTCCTATTTCCTGGGCTTCAACACAGCCAGTTGTAGTTCGGAAGTGCCGTCCACACGGAAAGAGATACTTGCTCCCATGTCTCAGTGGGGTTCAGTAACGTCAGCTGATCCCCTGCTGTGTGGATGGCAGTCTCTCCTGCTGTAAACTCATTCAAAATACAGTAGGCCTCTGCCTACACCCTCCTATTTCCTGGGCTTCAACACAGCCAGTTGTAGTTCGGAAGTGCCGTCCACACGGAAAGAGACACTTGCTCCCGTGTCTCAGTGGGGTTCAGTAACGTCAGCTGATCCCCTGCTGTGTGGATGGCAGTCTCTCCTGCTGTCACCTCATTCAAAATTCAGTAGGCCTCTGCCTACACCCTCCTATTTCCTGGGCTTCAACACAGCCAGTTGTAGTTCGGAAGTGCCGTCCACACGGAAAGAGATACTTGCTCCCGTGTCTCAGTGGGGTTCAGTAACGTCAGCTGATCCCCTGCTGTGTGGATGGCAGTCTCTCCTGCTGTAAACTCATTCAAAATACAGTAGGCCTCTGCCTACACCCTCCTATTTCCTGGGCTTCAACACAGCCAGTTGTAGTTCGGAAGTGCCGTCCACACGGAAAGAGACACTTGCTCCCGTGTCTCAGTGGGGTTCAGTAACGTCAGCTGATCCCCTGCTGTGTGGATGGCAGTCTCTCCTGCTGTCACCTCATTCAAAATTCAGTAGGCCTCTGCCTACACCCTCCTATTTCCTGGGCTTCAACACAGCCAGTTGTAGTTCGGAAGTGCCGTCCACACGGAAAGAGATACTTGCTCCCGTGTCTCAGTGGGGTTCAGTAACGTCAGCTGATCCCCTGCTGTGTGGATGGCAGTCTCTCCTGCTGTAAACTCATTCAAAATACAGTAGGCCTCTGCCTACACCCTCCTATTTCCTGGGCTTCAACACAGCCAGTTGTAGTTCGGAAGTGCCGTCCACACGGAAAGAGACACTTGCTCCCGTGTCTCAGTGGGGTTCAGTAACGTCAGCTGATCCCCTGCTGTGTGGATGGCAGTCTCTCCTGCTGTAAACTCATTCAAAATACAGTAGGCCTCTGCCTACACACTCCTATTTCCTGGGCTTCAACACAGCCAGTTGTAGTTCGGAAGTGCCGTCCACACGGAAAGAGATACTTGCTCCCGTGTCTCAGTGGGGTTCAGTAACGTCAGCTGATCCCCTGCTGTGTGGATGGCAGTCTCTCCTGCTGTCACCTCATTCAAAATTCAGTAGGCCTCTGCCTACACCCTCCTATTTCCTGGGCTTCAACACAGCCAGTTGTAGTTCGGAAGTGCCGTCCACACGGAAAGAGATACTTGCTCCCGTGTCTCAGTGGGGTTCAGTAACGTCAGCTGATCCCCTGCTGTGTGGATGGCAGTCTCTCCTGCTGTAAACTCATTCAAAATACAGTAGGCCTCTGCCTACACCCTCCTATTTCCTGGGCTTCAACACAGCCAGTTGTAGTTCGGAAGTGCCGTCCACACGGAAAGAGACACTTGCTCCCGTGTCTCAGTGGGGTTCAGTAACGTCAGCTGATCCCCTGCTGTGTGGATGGCAGTCTCTCCTGCTGTAAACTCATTCAAAATACAGTAGGCCTCTGCCTACACCCTCCTATTTCCTGGGCTTCAACACAGCCAGTTGTAGTTCGGAAGTGCCGTCCACACGGAAAGAGATACTTGCTCCCGTGTCTCAGTGGGGTTCAGTAACGTCAGCTGATCCCCTGCTGTGTGGATGGCAGTCTCTCCTGCTGTCACCTCATTCAAAATTCAGTAGGCCTCTGCCTACACCCTCCTATTTCCTGGGCTTCAACACAGCCAGTTGTAGTTCGGAAGTGCCGTCCACACGGAAAGAGATACTTGCTCCCGTGTCTCAGTGGGGTTCAGTAACGTCAGCTGATCCCCTGCTGTGTGGATGGCAAAGTCTCCTGCTGCCTACACAGTCGTACCACTACTGATTTTTAACCGTGCTCCAATTAGGCCTGTGGCTCCACTGTCTCTCGTATTTCCCCTGTCCTCCAACCCTGCCAGTTACAGCTCCGAAGTGGCGTCTGCACAATCCACACTTGTTCCTGTGTTACAGGTGTTCAGTCCGATCAGTTAATCCCCTGATGTGTGTCCGGCAATGTCGCCTGCTCTGTCCACATTCCCATTATCGGAATGTGGACAGAGCAGGCGACATTGCCGGACACACATCAGGGGATTAACTGACCGGACTGAACACCTGTAACACAGGAACAAGTGTGGATTGTGCAGACGCCACTTCGGAGCTGTAACTGGCGGGGTTGGAGGACAGGGGAAATACGAAAATCAGTGAATCCACAGGCCTAAGTGGAGCTTGGTTCAAATTAGTAGTCTACAACCGATCTTAAAATTTCTTCAATGCAGCCTAAGCCTGCTCCGTGCTTGTCCCTGGGCTTCAACACAGCCAGTTGTTGCTCGGAAGTGCCGTCTTCACAGAGTAAAACACTAGCTCCTGTGTTTGTGGGGTTCAGTAACGTCAGCTGTTCCCCTGCTGTTTTGATGGCAATCTGTCCTGCTGCCTCCCAATTGACAGCACATCAGGCCTCAGCCTGCTAAGTGCTTGTCCTGGGCTCCAACATCGCCAGTTGCTGCTCATAACTGACTTTGGCACGGGTACTCCCTCCTGCCCAGCTTGGTTCCAGCCCTGCCTGCTGTTTCCGGGAAGTGTCAATGTCAGTTTGCCACCCCAAGTTGCCATGTCGTGTTGCGGTTGGGTTAGCCGAGGCTAGGGTGCCAGCAGTTTAGGTGCTTCCTATGTGGACTGCGGGTTCTGGTAAGAAAGGTTTGTTCCATAGTGCCAGTAGGACAAGCACCCCCTGTAGGACTGTGTGATTCGGTAACTGCGGCCAGCTTGCGGCATGCCAACTTTGCTTTTCAGGGGTAACTTCTGATACCCCTCCGGGTTCCAGCACCGTCAGCTGGTTCTCATCAGAGCCTTTGGCCTAGGTGCCTCCATCTCGGTATCCGAGTTCCAGCAACGTCTGCTGGTCCTTGGTAGTGCTTTGTAGCACAGGTACCTCCTGCTTAGTAACCGGGTTCCAGCACCGTCAGCTGGTCCTCGGTTGTGCCATTGGCTCTTATTCCTTCTGCTGCCCCTCCGGGTGCCAGCACTGTCAGCTGGTCCTCGCTATTTCCATTTGCTCTTGCAGCTTATGCTACCCCTCCGGGTTCCAGCACCGTCAGCTGGTTCTCGTCAGAGCCTTTGGCCTAGGTGCCTCCATCTCGGTATCCGAGTTCCGGCAACGTCTGCTGGTCCTTGGTAGTGCTTTGTAGCACAGGTACCTCCTGCTTAGTAACCGGGTTCCAGCACCGTCAGCTGGTCCTCGGTTGTGCCATTGGCTCTTATTCCTTCTGCTGCCCCTCCGGGTGCCAGCACTGTCAGCTGGTCCTCGCTATTTCCATTTGCTCTTGCAGCTTATGCTACCCCTCCGGGTTCCAGCACCGTCAGCTGGTTCTCGTCAGAGCGTTTGGCCTAGGTGCCTCCATCTCGGTATCCGAGTTCCGGCAACGTCTGCTGGTCCTTGGTAGTGCTTTGTAGCACAGGTACCTCCTGCTTAGTAACCGGGTTCCAGCACCGTCAGCTGGTCCTCGGTAGTGCCATTGGCTCTTGTTCCTTCTGCTGCCCCTCCGGGTGCCAGTACCGTCAGCTGGTTCAAGAGGACAAAGAACAGGAAGACAACCACCAAGATGCAGAACAACAAGAGAGAGAAGACAAAGAAGCATAAAAAAAACAAAGCAGAAGAACATTAAGCATAAGACTAATACTCTGAGCAAATGATATTATCTTATTTATAAGCAGAAGAAGACTAAGCAGTGTATGGGGGTGAGTCCGTTCCTCCTCGTGGTGCCCCTGGAAAAGGCCTGCTTCTGCAGGCCAAACTGAACGCGGACAAATCCTGTTGTAAATCTTTTGTGACAGGCAGAACGGAAGGTGTAAACTTCTAACTTTTCTAGATAACAACTACAGGAATGCCTGACACAAACAAGAATATGATGAAGAAGAATAGGAAGAAGATGAAGAAGCTGAATATGTAGAATAATAATTGTTGAATAAGAAGAATATGAAGAATGTAAGAAAAGGAAGAAGAAGAAGAAGAAGAAGAAGAAGAAGAAGAAGAAGAAGAAGAAGAAGAAGAAGAAGAAGAAGAAGAAGAAGAAGAAGAATGTAAAAAAAGGAAGTAGAAGAAGAAGAAGAAGAAGAATGTAAAAAAAGGAATAAGAAGAAGAATGTAAAAAAAGGAAGTAGAAGAAGAAGAAGAAGAATGTAAAAAAAGGAAGTAGAAGAAGAAGAAGAAGAATGTAAAAAAAGGAAGTAGAAGAAGAAGACATACATGTCTGGCAAAATATAAATGAGGCTAACATAGTCAATATCTTTGTAACTCCTAACATCTTTAAAAAAAAAAGTTTAATTCCTGCTATTCCATTTGATTGGGCTAAACCTCTATGGCTTTAATGTCTCCTCCACCTCCCACAATACATTCTACATTATTCTTAGTTGTTTTTCTTCATGTAGAATTAACCTACAAGGAAAGAAAGGTTTTTTTTTAATTCCGATATTTTGGCCCCATTGACTTGCATTGGTTCCCGGTATCGGAATCGGCGATACCGATACTTTTTTTTAAGATCGGCCGATCCATTCCGATCCAATATTTTCAAGTATCGGCTGGTATCGCTCAACTCTATTTAAGACAAATTAAATGAAGATAATAATAACAAAGAATTTGTGTTTGCAATCATTTTCAGGAAGAAACTGAGTATTATCTGACAGAATTGCAGGGGTGTCAATACTTTTGGCCATGACTGTATATTGAAAAATTGCTATATAAACTCCTGGCACATAAATAGTGTGTCATAGGGAAACTTTGTTTTATATTATGGTAATGGAGGTATTTACAGCAAATCTGATGCCAAAAGAAATAATATAATGAGTTTTCTATGAAAACCACATGTAATAATTTGTTCACAATGAAAACTACATGTAATAAATGAGAAGAGCTGTCCTGATTAACCACAGAGAGAGACGCTTACCGGTTTAAGATTGAAGCCCATTAGAAGAGAGAAATCACGGGAGAATCTAAAAGTGAAAGTAAAGAGGCCCCCTGTGTAACTGACTTGTGATATGCAGCATCAATAGAAAGGAGAAAGCAGAGCGCAGCAGGATGTCAGGAAGATTCTTACCATGAGTAGGTCATAGGAGACAATCTGGTGCAGAAGCGCTGTGCAGTAACGGGTGGGAGCCGATGAAAAATGCGCTCTAAAGGACCAATGAACAGTTGTGCTCTGATATAGTAGTGTGTCCGGAAATGAAGTGCCGGAAATGACATGTGAAACTTCTATGGAACGCAAGTGAAACACAGGTGAATCAGCTGACCGGAAGTGCGTCACTGAGCCATCTAGGAAGCAGTAGTGCTCAGTGGAACGCTGCTGTGGAACGCAAACAGGAAGAAGATGGTGCAGCATGCGGTCCATAATTACTAATATGGGCTGGCTCATCACTGGATCGTGTTTAAACAGGTAAGTATCAAAGAAAAATTAAGATGTGACCTAGGAAACATCAGAAAGAATTCATTAAATAAACTTTATATACAAAATAAAACATTCTCCTTAGTCTGTATTATAGTTATGCTGTATATGCGATTATTAAAATATAAAGATGATACATAAAATGTATGCAATATATATTCAACTTTATATCTGGAGAATTCAGTGAACCATAGATAAATGGGACATATTAATAAGCGATATACAAATGAAATACTAAGGATAAAATATCCTCCTATATATTTATTCTTTTTTTGAAAAGAGAAAGATAATAGATTAGAATAGACTAGTAATGTCATATTCTCTATTAAGTCCCTTGGGCTCTAACGTTTGCAAGTAATGAATCCAGTACGCTTCTCTTAGTTGAAGTTTCTTAAATAAGGTCACCACCTCTTCTATTAATATTGATTTGTTCCAATACCAAAAACCATAACTGGGCAATTGTATGACCAGCTGTAGAAAAGTGATGGGGGATCAGGAGGTGAAGTTTCTTACAACCTATATCCGATTTGTGATGTGATATACGATCTTTGATTGCTTGAGTAGTTTCCCCTACATACATTTTACCACAGGGGCACTTAAAAGCATAAATAACAGATTTTGAATCACAGGTGTGGAAATCCTGAATAGGGATATCCACACCTGTGCATGGATGTGAAATCTTAGAACCTTTAAGGACGCTCGCACATTGAGCGCATTGTAAACAAGGGAACGTACCCTTACGTTGTGTCAAAAGAAATGTCTGTCTAGGGATTATGTGAGCTGAACCAATATCTGCTCTAATAATTTTATTTTTCATATTGCTGGGTCTTCTAAAACAAGGGAGAAATGGAACCTGGAATTCAGGAATATTTGGAAAACTGTCCAGCAGAATATGCCAATGTTTTCGAATTTTGTTATGTAATTTATACATTAAGGGATGGAATGTATGAACGAGAGGAATGCGATTAGATACGGAGGACCTGATGGTGGTGTTAATTTTATTTCGACATTGTCGGAGTAATTGCTGGGGATAACCTCTTTGTAAGAATTTATCTTCCATTTCCTTCATTCTTTGTGAACATATTGTAGGGTCACTGACTATTCTGTGCACTCTCTCAAATTGAAAGAGTGGGACAGATCTCTTTACTGCTCTGGGATGGCAACTCTGATACAATAATAAATTATTGCGGTCAGTGTCTTTCACATAAAGATCCAGTGACAGGTTACCTTTGTCATCTCGTAGTACATTAGTATCCAAAAAATTTATTTTATTTCTATCAAACTTCAAAGAAAAAGTCAATTCAGGCCAAATCTGATTGATCTGATTGAAAAATTGTTGTAAACTGTCATTTGTACCTCTCCATAAACAAAAGACATCATCTATATAACGGCGCCATAATAGGCATAACCTGTCACTGGATCTTTATGTGAAAGACACTGACCGCAATAATTTATTATTGTATCAGAGTTGCCATCCCAGAGCAGTAAAGAGATCTGTCCCACTCTTTCAATTTGAGAGAGTGCGCAGAATAGTCAGTGACCCTACAATATGTTCACAAAGAATGAAGGAAATGGAAGATAAATTCTTACAAAGAGGTTATCCCCAGCAATTACTCCGACAATGTCGAATAAAAATTAACACCACCATCAGGTCCTCCGTATCTAATCGCATTCCTCTCGTTCATACATTCCATCCCTTAATGTATAAATTACATAACAAAATTCGAAAACATTGGCATATTCTGCGGGACAGTTTTCCAAATATTCCTGAATTCCAGGTCCCATTTCTCCCTTGTTTTAGAAGACCCAGCAATATAAAAAATAAAATTATTAGAGCAGATATTGGTTCAGCTCACATAATCCCTAGACAGACATTTCTTTTGACACAACGAAAGGGTACGTTCCCTTGCTTACAATGCGCTCAGTGCGCAAATGTCCTTAACCCCTTCGCACCCGAGCCTGTTTTTGCCTTCGTGACCGGGCCAATTTTTTCAATTCTGACCAGTGTCACTTTATGAGGTCATAAGTCTAGAACGCTTCAACGGATCCCACTGATTCGGACATTGTTTTCTCATGACATATTGTACTTCATGATGGTGGTAAAATTTTTTAGATATGATCTGAGCTTATTTGTTAAAAAAATCAAAATTTGGTGAAAATTTAGAAAATTTTGCAATTTTCAAACTTTTAATTTTTATGCCCTTAAATCAGAGAGTGATATCGCACAAAATAGTTAATAAATAACATTGCCCACGTGTCTACTTTACATCTGCACAATTTTGGAAACATAATTTTTTTTTTTAGGAAGTTATAAGGGTTAAAAGTTGACCAGCGATTTCTCATTTTTGCAACAAAATTTGCAACACCATTTTTTTTTAGGGACCACCTCACATTTGAAGTGAGTTTGGGGGGTCAATATGACAGAAAATACCCAAAAGTGACACCATTCGAAAAACTGCACCTCTCCATGTACTCAAAACCACATTCAAGAAGTTTATTAACCCTTCAGGTGCTTCACATGAATGAATGGAATATGGAAGGAAAAAACAAACATTTAACTTTTTTCACAAACATTTTACTTCAAAACCATTTTTTTTATTTTCACAAGTGTAAAAAGAGAAAATGAACCACAAAATTTTTTGTGCAATTTCTCCCGAATACGCCAATACCCCGTATGTTGGGCTAAACCACTGTTTGAGCACACAGCAGAGCTCAGAACGGAAGGAGCGCCGTTTGACTTTTTCAATGCAGAATTGGCTGGAATTGAGATCGGATGCCGTGTCGCATTTGGAGAGCCCCTGATGTACCTAAACAGTGGAAACCCCCCACAAGTGACCCCATTTTGGAAATTAGACCCCCCCAAGGGACTTATCTAGATGTGTGGTGAGCACTTTGAATCCCCAAGTGTTTCACTAAAGTTTATAATGTAGAGCCGTGAAAATAAAAAAATCATTTTTTTTCCACAAAAATGATCTTTTAGCCCCCAAGTTTTATTTTCATAAGGGTAACAGGAGAAATTGGACCCGAAGAGTTGTTGTCCAATTTGTCCTGAGTACGCTGGTACCCCATATGTGGGAGAAAACTACTGTTTGGGCACACGGTGGTGCTCGGAAGGGAAGTAGTGACGTTCTGAAATGTAGACTTTGATGGAATGGTCTGCGGGCGTCATATTGCATTTACAGAGCCCCTGATGTACCTAAACAGTGGAAACCCCCAATTCTAATTCCAACCCTAACCCCAACACACCCCTAACCCTAATCTCAGCCCTAACCATAACCCTAACCACAAACCTAACACCAACACACCCATAACCTTAATCCCAGCCCTAACCCTAGCCCTAACCGTAACCCTAGCCCTAACCCTAACCCTAGCCCTAGCCCTAACCTGTGTACCTGCTTTTTTTTTTCTTTACTTTTTTTTATTTTTGTGACAAGATTGCTGCCCTGCGATCTGACTCATAGTAACGCCACTTCTCCTCTGATCTCACACTGACAGATGATCAGAGGTGAAGCAGCGTTACTATGTGACAAGATCGCTGCCTGGCACATAATTTCGCGACTTCTCCTCTGATCTCACAATGACAGATGATCAGAGGTGAAGCAGCGTTACTGTGTGACAAGATCGCTGCCTGGCACAGCTGTGCCAGGCAGCGATCAGCTGTGCCAGGCAGCGATCTAGTCACACAGTAACGCTGCTTCACCTCTGATCATCTGTCAGTGTTAGATCAGAGGAGAAGCCGCGTTACAATGAGTGAGATCGCCGGGAAACAAGCAGCTTTCCCAGCGATCGCTCCCATTGGCTGCTGTGACGCTGACGTCATCAGGACCTGAACCAATCAGGTCTCGATGACGTCGGGGGTCCCAGGATGCATTGTGCACCGGGATCCCCGCGTTGTAAGGTATGTGGGGGTCCCGGGGGGCACAAAACTGCCGACAGTAGATAAACGTCGGCGCTGCACAAAGCCCAGCAAGCGCCAACGTTTATCTACTGTGGGCGGTCGGGAAGAGGTTAAAGGTTCTAAGATTTCACATCCATGCACAGGTGTGGATATCCCTATTCAGGGTTTCCACACCTGTGATTCAAAATCTGTTATTTATGCTTTTAAGTGCCCCTGTGGTAAAGTGTATGTAGGGGAAACTACTCAAGCAATCAAACATCGTATATCACATCACAAATCGGATATACGTTGTAAGAAACTTCACCTTCCGATCCCCATCACTTTTCTACAGCTGGTCATACAATTGCCCAGTTATGGTTTTTGGTATTGGAACAAATCAATATTAATAGAAGAGGTGGTGACCTTATTAAGAAACTTCAACTAAGAGAAGCGTACTGGATTCATTACTTGCAAACGTTAGAGCCCAAGGGACTTAATAGAGAATATGACATTACTAGTCTATTCTAATCTATTATCTTTCTCTTTTCAAAAAAAGAATAAATATATAGGAGGATATTTTATCCTTAGTATTTCATTTGCATATCGCTTATTAATATGTCCCATTTATCTATGGTTCACTGAATTCTCCAGATATAAAGTTGAATATATATTGCATACATTTTATGTATCATCTTTATATTTTAATAATCGCATATACAGCATAACTATAATACAGACTAAGGAGAATGTTTTATTTTGTATATAAAGTTTATTTAATGAATTCTTTCTGATGTTTCCTAGGTCACATCTTAATTTTTCTTTGATACTTACCTGTTTAAACACGATCCAGTGATGAGCCAGCCCATATTAGTAATTATGGACCGCATGCTGCACCATCTTCTTCCTGTTTGCGTTCCACAGCAGCCTTCCACTGAGCACTACTGCTTCCTAGATGGCTCAGTGACGCACTTCCGGTCAGCTGATTCACCTGTGTTTCATTTGCATTCCATAGAGGTTTCACATGTCATTTCTGGAACTTCATATCCGGACACACTACTATATCAGAGCACAACTGTTCACTGGTCCTTTAGAGTGCATTTTTCATCGGCTCCCACCCGTTACTGCACAGCGCTTCTGCATCAGATTGTCTCCTATGACCTACTCATGGTAGGAATCTTCCTGACATCCTGCTGCGCTCTGCTTTCTCCTTTCTATTGATGCTGCATATCACAAGTCAGTTACACAGGGGGCCTTTTTACTTTCACTTTTAGATTCTCCCGTGATTTCTCTCTTCTAATGGGCTTCAATCTTAGAATCATAGAATCATAGAATCGTAGAGTTGGAAGGGACCTCCTGGGCCATCTGGTCCAACCCCCTGCCCAAAGCAGGATTCGCTAAATCATCCCAGTCAGATGTCTGTCCAGCCTCTGTTTGAAGACTTCCATTGAAGGAGAACTCACCACTTCTCGTGGGAGCCTGTTCCACTCATTGATCACTCTAACTGTCAAAAAGTTTTTTCTAATATCTAATCTGTGTCTCCTCCCATTCAGTTTCATCCCATTGCTTCTAGTCTTTCCTTGTGCAAATGAGAATAAAGTTGATCCTTCTACAATGTGACAGCCCTTTAGATATTTGTAGACAGCTATTAAGTCTCCTCTCAGTCTTCTCTTTTGCAAACTAAACATTCCCAAATCCTGCAACCTTTCCTCATAAGACAGGGTTTGCAGACCGGTCACCATTCTGGTCGCTCTTTTCTGAACTTGCTCCAGTTTGTTGATGTCTTTTTTAAAATGTGGTGCCCAAAACTGGACACAATATTCCAGATGAGGTCTGACCAAAGAGGAGTAGAGGGAAATAATGACTTCACGTGATCTAGACTGTATGCTTCTGTTAATACATCCTAGAATTGCATTTGCCTTTTTTGCTGCTGCATCACACTGTTGACTCATATTCAGTCTGTGATCTATTAGTATACCCAAGTCTTTTTCACATGTGCTGTCACTTAGCCCTATTCCTCCCATTCTATATATGCTTTTTTCATTTTTATTGCCCAGATGTAGTACTTTGCATTTCTCCCTGTTAAAAACCATTCTGTTAGTTGCTGCCCACTTCTCCAGTTTATTTAAATCTTTTTGAATCCTCTCTCTCTCTTCTCTAGTATTAGCTATCCCTCCTAGCTTTGTGTCATCAGCAAATTTAATCAGTTTACCCTCAATTCCTTCATCTAAATCGTTGATAAAGATGTTGAACAATACAGGGCCCAGGACAGAGCCCTGTGGTACCCCACTTGAGACATTCTTCCAACTGGATGTGCAGCCATTTACGACCACTCTTTGGGTCCGATCACTAAGCCAGTTATGAATCCACCTAACAGTTGCCTTGTCCATTCCATACTTAGTCATTTTTTCAATAAGGATTGTATGAGAGACTTTGTCAAATGCTTTGCTGAAGTCAAGATATACTATATCTACAGCATTTCCTTGATCCACCCAATCAGTGATACCGTCATAGAAGGAAATTAAGTTAGTCTGACATGACTTATTAGTTACAAAACCATGCTGACTCTGTTTAATAACTTCATTCTTATCCAGGTATTGACATACATGTTGTTTAATAATTTGTTCAAAGATCTTTCCTGGTATAGAAGTCAGACTCACTGGCCTATAGTTGCCTGGGTCCACCTTCTTCCCCTTTTTGAAGATAGGAACAACATTTGCTCTTCTCCAGTCTTCTGGCACTTCTCCTGTTCTCCAAGAATTTTCAAAGATTATGGAGAGGGGTTCAAAAATTTCTTCTGCTATCTCCTTCAGTACTCTGGGGTGTAATTCATCTGGACCTGGAGACTTGAATTCATTTAGGTTAGCTAAGTGTTTCCTCACTAACTTTCTGTTTATAGATATCCTGGATTCTTCTATTCCCTTAATAGGACAGTGAATAACAGTTGATGTTAAATTTCTTTTCTGAGAGAAAGATGCAAAATAGGAATTTAAAAGTTCAGCCTTCTCAACATCCTGTCTTAAACCGGTAAGCGTCTCTCTCTGTGGTTAATCAGGACAGCTCTTCTCATTTATTACATGTAGTTTTCATTGTGAACAAATTATTACATGTGGTTTTCATAGTAAACTTATTATATTATTTCTTTTGGCATCAGATTTGCTGTAAATACCTCCATTACCATAATATAAAACAAAGTTTCCCTATGACACACTATTTATGTGCCAGGAGTTTATATAGCAATTTTTCAATATATGTCTTATGACATTGATCATGATTTTCATATTACTGTATTTTTTCAGCTACATTGTGTGTATATATGCATGTGTGTGTATGCACTTATGTGTATATGCTATATACCCCATATCTGTATACATTGCATATTATATAACTCTTTATGACTATATGTACATATATTACAACTATATGAATCTGTTAATTATAATTCCCTGATGTTTCTGATTTCTTTAAAAGACAATGATATACACTTTACATTGATTTGTATTATTATATTTTATTTATCCTAGTCTGATGAAGGTCAATGAATAGACCAAAATGTCATGTTTTTTGTATTATGCCCTCTGAAATAAAATAAAAATATTCATTATCAGCATTTGATCTTTTGAGTGCCGGATCAATTTTTTACATGGGCTACTTACAAGACCCAGACTGGAGGGAGAGATCCATCCCACTACCTTCCCACAGATCTCTCCAAAAATAAAAGCTCATGTCTGATTTTCCCAAATATGACTTGGTCAAATACCTTGACCCAGTCCACAATCACTTTTGTTTTGTATTGTAACCACTGCTGTGGCTGTAATTATAATGTTCTGCAATGGGTTCAGTATGTTTCTATGCATATCCTGGGGGGCAAATAATGACCCTAATATATGATTCTCCTCACTGCATATAACTATATATCTAATTTAAAATGTGTACGGCATGTGGTAAGGGACAGGGAAGTGGACGTGCCACTGATGGTGCTCGCAGAGGCCGAGCTCTGGGCAGCTGAAACTGTGCCTGCTGTGGTAGCACAACAAACACGCCCATCCACAAGACCTAGCTTTTTGTTCCACTTTGCAAGGGGCATAGGAAACGACTCTGAAGTCAGAATAGTGTGAACAGGTGGTCAGTTGGATGGCAGAAAATGCTTCCATAATGTTTCCAATCACCACCCGGTTTTCCACATGGACCACTCTCACTAGCCAAGAGTCGGGACCACAGAATCCTCTCCCAAATCCTCTTTGCTATCACCATGGTGAGTTACAGGAGACAAGTGAACACAAATGCAGACACTACAAAGAGCTCTTTGCATTTTCATTTATTGATTCTGGCCTCTCTCTCTGCAAATTTCAAGAAAGACTTGAGAAGATTGTGTGCCGTTAGCAACATAGTGGGGGAGAGATCTGCAGCACCATAACAGTCAGACGGAGGCAATAGGCAAGCCAGAGGGAGAAAGCAGCCAACTGTTTCCCAGAGCACCAACAAGCACAAAGTTCTCAGGCCAATGGTTAGGTGTTCCCCAGTATGGGAATTTTTTTTAAAGAAAGCATGGGCAATTAAAGAATGGTAATTTGTAACCTGTGCCATACCAAGATCAGCAGAGACCTGACCACTAGGCACTCGACTAGGTGGACAGAATGCCTGGGTCCACAGTCAGTTTCTGCAGGTGACACCACTGCCTCTTTCTCTGTGCTACGTGCTTGCCAATCCTCTGTCCATGACGCAGGAGTGGATGCCTCCTGGTCTACACCTGTCATTGCACATTCGCAAGCACCATCAGCAATCACGTCCAATTCCTTGCTCTTGCACAGCGTTCAGCTGTCCCTATGCCAGGCCTTGAAATGCAAGAAAAAATATGCATCCACTCACAGACCCACAAACTAAACAGGCCTATTTCCACACTGCTTGCCCTGGAAATGTTGTCATATAGGCTTGGGGACACTGAGGCTTTCTGCAACCTCATAGTGGCAGCCGTCCATCTGTACTTGTCCCTTGATAGTGATTGTGACATTTGGAAGGTTGTGAGACGGAGAAGGCTCCCCCTCTCATCCCCATCAGCACCCCTGTGACAAAATCATGGGAAGCCCATGGTTTTCATGGCACCCAGAGGTCAAACAATGATCTTGTGGTGTGCCAGGTATGGTGGCCTGTTAGACCCAGCTAGAAGGGTCTAACAGGCAATCTGCCTCTGAAATATCACAGGTTTTATGCATTGTAATACTGGTGCATTGCAGTGCATGAGGTCAGTGATTAGTCTACTAAAAGTTAATGTCCCATAGAGTGACTAAGGAAAAAAATAAAAAAAAGTTAAGATGATCGAAAAATTTATGAAAAACAAAAAACAAAACAAAATAAAGAACAAAAGATAGTCCACCAATGAATACACATATTTATGTAAAAAAATAAACAAAAACATACACATATTTGGTATTGCTGAATACAAAACGACCCAATCGATAAAACGCTCACACTAGTTAACTCCTACAGTGAACACCATGAAAAAATAAAAATAAGAAACGTGACAAAAAGCTTTGTTTTTTCATCACACCACTAGAAAAAAAATTGAACAAAATGCAATAAAAAAGACCAGTGTAAAAAAAAGTATTGCTGGAAAGGTCATCTTATCATGCTAAAAACAAGCAGTGATACAGCTCCATCAGAGGACAAATAAAAAAGTTATAGCTCTCAGAGTATGCACCTGAGAACTCAGCCATGCAAGTCAATGAGTCTGTGGAATGCATCAGGCTGCTCTCAGATGATATCTGAATGCAGTCTGATTTGTGGGGCATGACAGAATGGAGAAGATGCGGAATTTTTTGGCTCTATCCTCTCCTCATCTTTAAAAATTGGAGCAACCTATCATCATTGTCTGATCCAACTCAGATCAGAGTTTAACCAGAGTGTCATTTACATAATCGTCCCATTAATCTAGATAATCTACATCCATCTACTCCTGCCCAATAGATATAAGTAGGGACTACATCTAACATGATGAAAAATTGATTAATCCAATTTGTCCACAAACTTCAAAAAAATTATAAATGGCACTTCAAACAATTCATGTATCAGAAACCAGAGTAAATAAACTCCAGATAGAAGCTTTCCATTAAAATGAGATTTATTTCAATATATTAAAAAAAAAAAAATGACATGCATAATAAAATGAAACAAGATGTCTCCAAAAATGAGACGTCACCACAAGTTGATTAAACCACCGTCAATATAAATTGGCAAACAAATGTACATAAGTTATAACCATCAATTTCAAAGTACACAACATATTGTTATGCCAAACAATTATAGTAGACTGATACACTTTGTATTTAAAAAAGTATATATACCAGGAAATCAATCCTTATAAAGAGCGGAGCCCAACTATATCAACCCCATAATCATATATTTATTCTCAATAAGATAAGTTATACGTATCAAGTGATACAAAATACATGTTAGGCGTTTCATAAAAGAGATGAATTTAAACCTGGTAATATGTAGTGGTGGCGTCTCACTACCCCGACGCGCATTTCACGGTTTGCTTCTTCCGGGGGCATGGTTTTGTGAGGGGAAGGAAGGTATTTAAATATACCGATATCCAATAAAAATGTCGGATTGATAAATACCTGCTGACGGCATAGTGATGCATGAACGCTAATGCCACGCCCCATAGTAACCATCGATTCCCTAGAAACCGCTCAGTGAACCACAGCTATCAAATAAATGTGGTCACATGATGAGTGCCTCAGTGAATCGGCCTGGGTCTGAGTAATCAGTGTATGCGTACTTCCATTCAGCATGTTAAAATTAAAAGGAAGGGAAAGCAGAAATCACCAGCCTCAATGAATCAGCCTAGATCCAAACAATTAGCGCACACATATTGCCGTTCAATATATGCAAATTGCAAAGAGTCCAAGCTGTGTGCGGGCAAAACGGACTAATTATATTAAGTCTAAATTTTATACAGGCATAATAATATAATGAAAGCCTCAGTAAATCAGGCTAGATCTAAACATATAACCCATATAAAGGCGTTAGCTGTAGCCGTTCAATATATAGAGATTATAAAAAGCCCAACATGCTTGCGGTAAAAAACGGACTGTTTGTATTAAGTCCAAACTGAAAACCTCAAAAGATCAGGCTGGATCTAGACATATAACACATATAAAGAAGTTACAAAAAAAGATTCACCTATAGTGCCAAAAAATACGAGCCCTTTGTATTATAAGATAATGAATCAAACAATAGTTAAACTGCAATATATAAAGAGGACTTATATTAATATAGTGCAAAAATAAATTGTAAAGTGCAACCATATTAACAAGTGTAAAAGAAAATTAATAAATAAAAATAAATAATAGATAAATATATAAAAAGTGCTTGAAATAATAATAAGTGCAAAATTGCAATAATAAAGTGCATAGTGAGATAAATACAAATATAAATATTAATTTTATTAATGCGTAAAAATAGAAAATAACAAACCAATAATAAAAAATTATAAAATAAGTGGCAAGTGAATAAAATAAAAAATTCATAGAAAGTAGATAACCATCCAAAATAAGATCATACTAATATAATATATAAATTTGAATCACAAAGAGACAAATACCAATACACAATTATTTAAACAACCCTATTTGTGATAATACATAATCACATCCATAACATATAATATAAATATACAATTATTACAATAAAATAACTTACATATCATTACACAAAATTAATTACAAATATTCTTAAATCTCTGTGATATTTTTTGTGATATTTTTTACAAACAAATGCTAATATTTCTGAATAAAATCACAGAACTATATGTATGTATCTCCTCTGAAAAATGCATTCAGCTTCCTTATAAACGATGATAGCTTGTCCGACACATTGGAAGATGGTATAGCCACAAAAAGAAGGGACATCCAAGAGCATCTAAATAATAAACAAACAAACACAATACTATAAAATACATTAAAACATAATTAATTTTTGTGTAATGATATGCAAGTTATTTTATTGTAATAATTGTATATTTATATTATATGTTATGGATGTGATTATGTATTATCACAAATAGGGTTGTTTAAATAATTGTGTATTGGTATTTGTCTCTTTGTGATTCAAATTTATATATTATATTAGTATGATCTTATTTTGGATGGTTATCTACTTTCTATGAATTTTTTTATTTTATTCACTTGGCACTTATTTTATAATAATTTTTATTATTGGTTTGTTATTTTCTATTTTAACACATTAATAAAATTAATATTTATATTTGTATTTATCTCACTATGCACTTTATTATTGCAATTTTGCACTTATTATTATTTCAAGCACTTTTTATCCATTTATCTATTATTTATTTTTATTTATTAATTTTCTTTTACACTTGTTAATATGGTGTTAATATTATATTAACTTTTAATCACGTTGCACTTTACAGTTTATTTTTGCACTATATTAATATAAGTCCTCTTTATATATTGCGGTTTAACTATTGTTTGATTCATTATCTTATAATACAAAGGGCTCGTATTTTTTGGCACTATAGGTGAATCTTTTTTTGTAACTTCTTTATATGTGTTATGTGTCTAGATCCAGCCTGATCTATTGAGGTTTTCAGTTTGGACTTAATACAAACAGTCCGTTTTTTACCGCAAGCATGTTGGGCTTTTTATAATCTCTATATATTGAATGGCTACAGCTAACGCCTTTTTATGGGTTATATGTATAGATCTAGCCTGATTTACTGAGGTTTTCATTATATTTTTATGCCTGTATAAAATGTAGACTAAATATAAATAGTCCCTTTTGCCCATGCAGAGCTTGGTCTCTTTGTAATTTGCATATATTGAACGGCAGTATGTGTGCGCTAATTGTTTGGATCTAGGCTGATTCATTGAGGCTGGTGATTTCCGCTTTACCTTCCTTTTAATTTTAACATGCTGAATGGCAGTACGCATATGCTGATTACCCAGACCCAGACCGATTCACTGAGGCGCTCATCATGTGACCACATTTATTTGATAGCTGTGGTTCACTGAGCAGTTTCTAGGGAATCGATGGTTACTATGGGGCATGGCATTAGCGTTCATGCATCACTATGCCGTCAGCAGGTATTTATAAATCCGACATTTTTATTGGATATCGGTATATTTAAATACCTTCCTTCCCCTCACAAAACCATGCCCCCGGAAGAAGCAAAACGCGAAACACGCGTCGGGGTAGTGAGACGCCACCACTACATATTACCAGGTATAAATTCATCTCCTTTATGAAACGCCTAACATGCATTTTGTATCACTTGATACGTATAACTTATCTTATTGAGAATAAATATATGATTATGGGGTTAATATAGTTGGGCTCCGCTCTTTATAAGGATTGATTTCCTGGTATATATACTTTTTTAAATACAAAGTGTATCAGTCTACTATAATTGTTTGGCATAACAATATGTTGTGTACTTTGAAATTGATGGTTATAACTTATGTACATTTGCTTGCCAATTTATATTGACAGTGGTTTAATCAACTTGTGGTGACGTCTCATTTTTGGAGACATCTTGTTTCATTTTATTATGTATGTCGTTTTTTTTTTTTTTAAATATATTGAAATAAATCTCATTTTAATGGAACGCTTCTATCTGAAGTTTATTTACTCTAGTTTGTGATACATGATGTAAAATTGTATGAAAAAAATGAAAAAAAATCTGATACACATGTAAAGATAATATGTAAATAATTCAGTATCAAGAGAGTTAAGCAGGAACACTGTGCAATAAAGTGCCATGTGCATATTCACACAGGTGAATTAGCTAAAAGAAATAGCATAATAAAACTAAACAATGTAGAATGACACTGTGAAGCCTTAGCGTCCTTTGTTCAGCACAGGATTTTCATGTTAATACAGATTTAACAAAACTGTTTTTTATGTCTTTTACAAACAATTGTGGATATATTGTTTATGTTACTCATTTGCTAACTTTGGCCTAGCTTTCCACAATGCTACCATGTTTTAGGCCAGTTTCACACGTCAGTGGCTCCGGTACATGTAGTGACAGTTTTCTCATGTACCGGAGACACTGACACACGTAGACACATTCTAATGAGTGCCTCTATGCAGATGTCAGTGTGTTTTCACGGACCGTGTGTCCGTGTGCAAAACACGCTGACATGTCCGTTTTTGTGCAACAGCACGGATCACACGGACCCATACAAGTCAATGGGTCCGTGTAAATACGTACCGCACACGGATGCTGTCCGTGTGCTGTCCATATGTGATCCGTGTGCGTTTTTAAAAGTCAAAGGGTTAACATTGAAACTAATTTTTCCAATACACGGACAGCATACGGACAGCACACGGATGGTACACACGGACATACAGATAGCACACGGATGTCACTCGGATGACCTATGTATCCACACGGACACATGGATACGGATATCTCCAGTACCGTTTTTTCCGGTACTGGAATTATCTGGATGTGTGAAACTGCCCTTACAATGCATAGCAGGTGGCAAATGCTCATTGTTACAATATTTTTCTTTCTGTCCCAAATTTTCTTTTCTTTTTGATATGATTCAGGTCACACAACTTAGCAAGCACAAAATAAAACATATTTGCATAGATTCAGAAATATTGCATAAATAAGAGATGGACTTTATTAGAAAATTCTGCTTTATTTGGATACATAAATCACTTTCCACTTCTACTTCATTTAATATGAATAGTATTTAGCTGTATTGCTAGGAAATAGTGCTATATTAAGGTCGGAGCACAAGATTAATAATTACTACTCTTATTTTGATGCAAACTGCTTTGTGCTGCACTAATTTTGCTACACAGTTTTTCGGCTAAAAAATATAAAAAAACAAACTATCATTAGCAGAAATGTAGAGGCAGAAAACAGGATAAGGCTGTGTTCAAACCTTACACTTGAAGCTAACAGAAAGGGCACTAATGGGTGCAGCTATAGTGTGGGCCTGTGCATGACAAGGTTTGTCCGGGGGGGGTAGACAATTAAGAGTTACATTTATGAATAAAGAGTAGTGATGAGCGAGTATGCTCGTTGCTCAAGTTTTCTCGAGCATACTCGGGTGGTCTCCGAGTATTTTGGCGTGCGCAGAGATTTAGTTTCTGTCACCGCAGCTGCATGATTTGCAGCTACTTGACAGCCTGAATACATGTGAGGAATGCCTGTTTGTTAGGGAATTCCAACATGTTTTTAGGCTTTCCACTAGCCGCAAATCATGCAGCTGCGGCAACAGATACTAAATCTCCGAGCACTTCCAGATATTCGGAGACCACCCGAGCAATGAGCATACTCGCTCATCACTAGAGTTGAGCGAAACGGTTCGGTCAAATTCAAAAATAGCTGAATTTAGCTAAAGTCGGGTTTTGCCGATCGAAACCCGACCATAGCATGAGGTCGGCCATGACGTCGACGATCACAGCGCCAAAGACGCGTTTCAAATATTGCTTCCAGCGCCTTTTCTCAGCCAATGATGGAGGACGCACACTGTGGGCAGCGCGATCACATGGGCAGCGGCCAGCACCATCTTAGAGAAGGGCATTGAAGTGATTGGCTGGCTTTGTGTGGTGCCACAGTAGGTATAAAAGGCTGTGACCACCGACCGCCATCTTTCTTCTGCCGATCTTAGAATAGGGAGAGGTGCTGCTTCTGATTCTGAATAGGGAGAGCATTAGGCAGGGAAGAAGAAAAACAAAATTGCTTCTGCGGATAGCGCTTTTCACTGTACAGTTAGTGTGCAATGAAAGGGGAGGATTTTTGTTGTGTGCAGCAGCGCTGGTGGTGATTAGGCTGCCTTTTAAGGCTACCTGCTAGCTGCATTGCTGTGTGCACACTGCTGTACAAACTGCTTTTTTCAAAGCACTCCAACTTTTATTATTTTGTTCTGGTGAGTTACTGAGCGTTCATTTTTTCACACACCATATAGCGGTGTACGCTCCTCACACACTACCGTGTACCGGCTGGTATCACGGACAAATGCAAGCTATCTGGGTGTGACTCTGGAAAAACAAGCCAAAGAGATTTTCCATTTTTCCACACCAACACCTTATAGAGCTGTCCGCTTTTCAAACAGTTTCGTATATCTGCTGTTTGGTTACGGTCAAAACTAGACAGAGACAGCGTGTTTCAGTCCGTATAAAAAAAAAGACGGAGATTGACAATTTTTCATACACACACTGTATAGAGCTGTCCGATTCTCAAACAGTATTGTATATCTGCCGTTTGCATTTTAGTCACATCTATACAGAGTCTGCGTGTGTTTGTGTGACACTCTGTAAATACATATATGGATATGGTTAGTTACACAAAAAACGTATACAGCTGTACACTCCTGACACAGTTCCATATATCTGCTTGTTGGATTACGGTCAAATACATACTGTGAGAGTGTCTGTGACTAGCAAAATATATACGTAGATTTAATTTTTTTTAATACACCTTACACAGGTGGACGCTCCTCATACAGTACCATCTCTCTGCTGGTATTTTTGGTACATTTTCCCAAACATGAGGAAGTATGGTGGAAGAGGCCACGTACATGGGCAGGGGGACGCAGCTGGTACTGATGGTGGTGGTGCATCGGCTGGTTCTGGCAAAAGCACAATAGCAGCTAAGGCAGGAGGTGTTGAGCCTGCATCATCATTTGGCCCAAGAAGGCCTGTAAGGGTACCTTTTCTTGGAGTAGGAAAACTGCTTTTAAAGCCGGAGCATCAGGAACAGGTTTTGGCGTACATTGCCGAAACAGCCACCAGCTCTATTGCCTCCTCTTCTGAGCGTTTGAAACCTGCAAACACGGAGTCGTCAGTGCAGGGTTCTGGTCAGGAAAAACACCTTTCCTTATGTCCTTCACCCCCACCAAAAGTTAAGGATGCGGCAGCCCACACTTCAGATTACTCTATTGAGCTCTTTTCACATACCATGCCTGGGTTATCCAGTCAAATCCTGAATTCCCCAGTCCAAGATGAATCTGACAAGGAGTGCACTGATGCACAGCCACTGCTAGATGATCCTACTGGTACATTGACCCAGAGCACTACATTGACCTCGCAGGCTATTGAGCCAGAATCTGAGCCTGATGAAACTCAGGTGCCCCTTCCCGCATACTATAGTGACACAGAGGATGGTAAAGAGGAAGGTGCAGATGACTTTAAAGAGGAGGTGATGGATGACCCAGTTCTTGACCCAGATTGGCATCCATTGGGGAGGAGGGTGGCGCTGGCAATAGTTCAGATAATGAGAAGGATCCGCAGCAGGCATTGACATCGCAGCAGCGGTTATCTGGCAGGCCAGTAGTTGTCCAAAAACATGGACCTAAAACTAAAAGAGTTGCAGGACAGCTTGGCCAGATGGTCAACTTAGCACAGCGTGCAAGGCCAGAAAATGTATACCATAGTAGGAAGTGTGCAGTGTGGCACTTCTTTGTCCAAAATCCTACTGATGAGGCAAAGGTTACCTGTAAGAAGTGCGGAAGGACCTTTAGCCGAGGTAAACAACTCAGAAATTTGAATACCAGTTGCATGCTTAGACATTTAATCAACATGCACTTGCAAGCATGGATGGACTACAAAACCTCAGGTAGCACATGTGCACCTGCTCCGACTGAAGGTAGCCAGCAACGCTACATCGCTTCCCCCACTGTAAGACCACTGCCACCGTTAAGCACATCACCAGCACTAAATGTGGAGGTGTCATCGCAATGCCAAAGCACTCAGGGAATCACAATGGTTTTGCAACACAACACTGAATCTAGGCCATCACCACCAATACCATCACCAACCCCCTCTCACTCCGTCCGGTCCACCGCTACTTCCCCCATATGCTGCTCTCCTCATCCTCTCATCCGCGTACACTGTGTTTGAACACCTACATTGTCAAACTAGTCTCATTAGAGATGATGCCCTACCGTTTGGTTGAAAGCGAAGCTTTCCGCGACCTCATGGCCTATGCTGTCCCACGCTATGACCTACCTAGTTGGCACTTCTTTTCTCGAAAAGCCATCCCCGCCCACCACCGGCATGTCCATGCACTAAAACAGTCAGTGAGTGGAAAGGTGCATCTCACAACAGATGCATGGACCAGTAGGCATGGCCAGGGCCGTTACGTGTCCATCACTGTGCACTAGGTTAATGTGGTGGATGCAGGCTCCACAGGGGACAGCGGCAGTGGAACAGTGCTGCCCAGCCCATGGCATAGGAAACAGTTGGCTGTAGACTTTCGACCCTCCAACTCCTCCTCCATCAGTGAAATCTCATCCACAGAGCACAGTCGCAGGAGCACTCCATCTGCAGCTGGCAGTGTTGCACATGAAGTTTCCCACTATCGAACAGCTAGTGGTAAGCGTCAGCAGGCTGTGTTAAAGATGATGTCTTTGGGCGACAACAGACACACCGCAGAGGTACTGGCTGACTACTTGCAGTGACAAACTGAGTCATGGCTGGGCAGTCTACATCTTGAGGCAGGCAAGGTAGTCAGTGATAACAGCCGTAATTTTGTGGCAGCCTTAGCCCGTGCAAAACTCACACACATACCTTGCCGGGCTCATACTTTGAACCTGGTGGTGCAGTGCTTCCTTAACCCCTTCACGACCTTTGACGCCACATAGGCATCATGAAAAGTCGTGCCAGAACGGCCCATGACGCCTATGTGGCGTCATGACTTTAAAGCCCCCCTGCGGGTCGGGTGACCTAGGTCACTGAAAGGTCACCCGACCCGCAGATACAGGGGGCTTTGTTCATCGCCACAGGGGGCGTGGCTTCGCCCCCACGTGGCTACGATCGCTCTGATTGGCTGTTAAAAGTGAAACAGCCAATCAGAGCGATAGTAATATTTCATCAATGAAAATTGATGAAATATTACAATCCAGCCATGGCCGATGCTGCTGTAGCATCGGACATGGCTGGAGACACCGATTCCAACCCCCCCCACCGGCGATCGCCCCCCCCGCAACTGAATGACAGCGGCGATCTGCCGCCGCTGTCATGATCTGCCCCCCTCCCATTCCCTTCGCTCCCCGCCAGCTTCCGATCCCCCCCTCACCCCATCTCACCTCCCCCGGCACCTTCTAAGTCCCCCCGTCGCTCCCGGTGTCTGGCGGGTCCGGTTCATGGGCGCCGCCATCTTAGAAAATGGCGGGCGCATGCGCAGTGCGCCCGCCCGAATCTGCCGGCTGCAGATTCAATTCTTTCATTTTGATCACTCTCACAGTGATCAAAATGAAAGAAAAAGTAAATAAACCCCCCGATTATCACCCCCATAGGTAGGCACCACTAATAAAATAAAGAAAATATTTTTATTTTTATTTTTCCATTAGGTTTAGGGTTAGGGTTGAAAAGAGGGTTAGGGTAAGGGTTGAAAAGAGGGTTAGGGTTAGGGTTGAAAAGAGGGTTAGGGTTAGGGTTGAAAAGAGGGTTAGGGTTAGGGTTGGAAAGAGGGTTAGGGTTAGGGTTGGAAAGAGGGTTAGGGTTGGAAAGAGGGTTAGGGTTGGAAAGAGGGTTAGGGTTAGGGCTGGAAAGAGGGTTAGGGTTGGAAAGAGGGTTAGGGTTGGAAAGAGGGTTAGGGTTGGAAAGAGGGTTAGGGTTAGGATTGGAAAGAGGGTTAGGGTTGGAATTAGGGTTAGCGTTGGAATTAGGGTTAGGCTTGTGGTTAGGGATGTGTTAGGGTTAGGGCTGTGGTTAGGGGTGTGTTGGGGTTAGGGTTGGAGTTAGAATTGAGGGGTTTCCACTGTTTAGGCACATCGGGGGTCGCCAAATGCGACATGGTGCAACCATTGATTCCAGCCAATTTTGCGTTCAAAAAGTCAAACGGTGCTCCCTCCCTTCCAAGCCCTGACGTGTGCCCAAACAGTGGTTTACCCCAACATATGAGGTATCAGCGTACTCAGGAAAAATTGCACAACAACTTTTGGGGACTAATTTCTCATGTTACCCTTGGGAAAATAAAAAATTGGGGGCTAAAAAATTATTTTTGTGGAAAAAAATGATTTTTTCATTTTCACGTCTCTGCATTATAAACTTCTGTGAAGCACTTGGGGGTTCAAAGTGCTCACAACACATCTTACATACGTTCCTTGGAAGGTCTAGTTTCCAAAATGGGGTCACTTGCGGGGGGTTTCCACTGTTTAGGCACATCAGGGGCTCTGCAAACATAATGACGACCGCAGACTATTCCATCAAAGTCTGCATTTCAAAACGTCACTACTTCCATTCCGAGCCTTGACGTGTGCCCAAACAATGGTTCCCCCCCACATATAGGGTACCAGCGTACTCAGGACAAACTGGACAACAACTTTTGGGGTCCAATTTCTCCTGTTACCCTTGTGAAAATAAAAAATTGCGGGCTAAAAAATCATTTTTTGAGTAAAAAAAAGATTTTTTATTTTCACGGTTCTGCATTATAAACTTCTGTGAAGCACTTGGGGGTTCAAAGTGCTGCTCACCACACATCTAGATAAGTTCCTTGGTGGTCTAGTTTTCAAAATGGGGTCACTTGTGGGGGGTTTCCACTGTTTAGGCACATCAGAGGCTCTGCAAACGTAACATGATGCCCGCAGACCATTCGATCAAGTCGGTATTTCAAAACGTCACTACTTCCCTTCCGAGCCCCGACGTGTGCCCAAACAATGGTCCCTCCCCACATATGGGGTATCAGCATACTCAGGGCAAACTGGACAACAACTTTTGGGGTCCAATTTCTCCTGTTACCCTTGTGAAAATAAAAAATTGCGAGCTAAAAATTCATTTTTTGAGGAAAAAAAAAGATTTTTTATTTTCATGGCTCTGCGTTACAATCTTCTGTGAAGCTCTTCGGGGTTCAAGGTGCTCACCACACATCTAGATAAGTTCCTTGGGGGGTCTAGTTTCCAAAATGGGGTCACTTGTGGGGGGTTTCCACAGTTTAGGTACATCAAGGGCTCTGCAAATGTAACATGATGCCCGCAGACCATTCCATCAAAGTCTGCATACCAAAACGTCACTACTTCCCTTCCGAGCCCTGACGTGTGCCCATACAGTGGTCATCCCCCACATATGGGGTATCAGCATACTCAGGACAAACTGGACAACAACTTTTGGGGTCCAATTTCTCCTGTTACCCTTGTGAAAAAAAAATTGCGTGCTAAAATTCATTTTTTTTGAGGGAAAAAAAATGATTTTTTATTTTCACGGCTCTGCATTATAAACTTCTGTGAAGCACTTGGGGGTTCAAGGTGCTCACCACACATCTAGATAAGTTCCTTGGGGGGTTTCTACTGTTTAGGCACACAGGGGCTCAGCAAATGTAACATGACGCCCGCAGACCATTCCATCAAAGTCAGCATTTCAAAATGTCACTACTTCCCTGCTGAGCCCCAACGTGTGCCCAAACAGTGGTTCCCCCCACATATGGGGTACCAGCGTACTCAGGACAAACTGGACAACAACTTTTGGGGTCCAATTTATCCTAGTACCCTTGTGAAAATAAAAAATTGCCAACTAAAAAAAATTTTTTTAGGGAAAAAAAAAGATTTTTTATTTTCACTGCTCTGCATTATAAACTTCTGTGAATCACCTGGGGGTTCAAAGTGCTCACTATGCATCTAGATAAGTTCCTTAGGGGGTCTAGTTTCCAAAATGGGGTCATTTGTGGGGGAGCTCCAAAGTTTAGGCACACAGGGGCTCTCCAAACACGACATGGTGTCCGCTAACGATTGGAGCTAATTTTCATTTCAAAAAGTCAAATGGCGCTCATTCCCTTCTGCGCCCTGCCGTGCACCCAAACAGTGCCCCCCCACATATGGGGTACCAGCGTACTCAGGACAATCTGGACAACAACTTTTTTGGTTCAATTTCTCCTGTTACCCTTGTGAAAATAAAAAATAGCGTGCTAAAAAATCATTTTTGAGGAAAAAAAATGATTTTTTATTTTCACTGCTCTATGTTATAAACTTTTGTGAAGCACTTGGGGGTTCAAAGTGCTCACTACACATCTAGATAAGTTCCTTAAGGGGTCTAGGTTCCAAAATTGTGTCACTTGTGGGGGAGCTCCAATGTTTAGGTACACAGGGGCTCTCCAAACGCGACATGGTGTCCGATAACGATTGGAGCTAATTTTCCATTCAAAAAGTCAAATGGCGCTCCTTCCCTTCCGGGCCCTGCCGTGCACCCAAACAGTGGTTTATGACCACATATGAGGTATCGGTGTACTCAGGAGAAATTGCCCAACAAATTTTAGGATCCATTTTATCCTGTTGCCCATGTGAAAATGAAAAAACTGAGGCTAAAAGATAATTTTTGTGAAAAAAAGTACTTTTTTTTTTTTACTGATCAATTTGAGAAGCACCTGGGGGTTCAAAGTGATCACTATGCATCTAGATAAGTTCCTTGGGGGGTCTAGTTTCCAAAATGGGGTCACTTGTGGGGGAGCTCCAGTGTTTAGGCACACAGCGACTCTCCAAACGCGACATGGCAAGCGCTAAATATTCCAGCATATTTTCCATTCAAAAAGTCAAATGGCGCTCCTTCCCTTCTGAGCCCTGCCGTGCGCCCAAACAGTGGTTTTTGACCACATATGAGGTATCGGTGTACTCAGGGGAAATTGCCCAACAAATTTTAGGATCCATTTTATCCTGTTGCCCATGTGAAAAATGAAAAAATTGATGCTGAAAGAAAATTTTTGTTGGAAAAATTAAAATGTCCTTTTTTTCCTTCCATGTTGCTTTAGTTCCTGTGAAACACCTAAAGGGTTAATAATCTTCTTGAATGTAGTTTTGAGTAGCTTGAGGGGTGCAGTTTTTAGAATGGTGTCACTTTTGGGTATTTTCTACCATATAGACCCCTCAAAATAACTTCAAATGTGAGGTGGTCCCTAAAAAAATGGTTTTGTAAATTTTGTTGTAAAAATGAGAAATCGCTGGTCAACTTTTAACCCTTATAACTTCCTAACAAAAAAATATTTTGCTTCCAAAATTGTGCTGATGTAAAGTAGACATGTGGGAAATGTTATTTAGTAACTATTTTGTGTCACATAACTCTCTAGTTTAACAGAATAAAAATTCAAAATTTGAAAATTGCGAAATTTTCACAATTTTCGCCAAATTTCTGATTTTTTCACAAATAAACGCAAAAATTATCGATCTAAATTTACCACTAACATGAAGCCCAATATGTTACGAAAAAACAATCTCAGAATCGCTAGGATGCGTTGAAGCGTTCCAGAGTTATTACCTCATAAAAGGACACTGGTCAGAATTGCAAAAAATGGCCAGGTCATTAAGGTCAAAATAGGCTGGGTCATGAAGGGGTTAATAATTTTCCGGAGTTAACATCCCTGCTACATAAGACTGTGCTCGCACATCCGTTGCTCAAACGTCCACTCCAGTCGTATGCAGAAGCTGCAGCGATTGCTCCACCTCCCCAAGCATCGCCTATTCATAGACGTTGCAACAAGGTGGGACTCCACCCTGCACATGGTTTAGTGGCTGTGCGAACAGAGGCAGGCTGTAATGCATTTGTGGGAGGATACATGGGCAGGCAGTTTGAGGGCAGACATGAAGTTGTCGGGTGTGCAGTGGTCAAAGCTGAAAGACCTCTATAAAGTCCTTCAGTGTTTTGAGGAATGCACACGGCTGGTAAGCGCAGACAATGCCATCATAAGCATGAGCATCCCACTTATGCGTCTGCTCATGCAAAGTTTGACGCACATTAAGGATCAGGCGTCTGCAGCGGAGGAGAAGGAGGAGGGAAGCTTTGATGACAGTCAGCCATTGTCTTGTCAGGGAACTGTCCTGGATGAGGTGGAGGAAGAAGAGGAAGAGGAGGATGATGATGGGGATGGTAATTTTGGGCAGGAGGATGCTTCTCAGGGGGCAGGAGAAAATGTTGGCGTTCCAAGGTCAGGTACAGTGCTTGTGTATGACTGTAGGGATGTGGATTTGAGAGAAAGTTGTCATGGTTAGGACAAGGTTAATGTCCTGTTCTCACATGGTTAACTTTTGCCGGCCTCTCTTTGGATCTGGGAGGGGTATTTATACACACTCCAGACTAGCATTCTCTGTCAGCTATACTGTTATTCTGGCTGTGTGTCTGACCCCTGGTGTGCTTGTATACTGCATTGCTTGCTTGATTCCCATGTATGACCCGGCCTGTTCCCTCACTCTGTACTCTATCTCTCGTTTTGGTACTATTGTCTTCTCCGGTTCTGACCTCCTGGCTTGGCTATTGTTACTCCATTGCAGTTTGTCCCTATTGTACTGTCCATTGCCTGTTCTGGTTTTCTGATCTATTGCTACGTCCTGACTATTCGCTCTGTCTAACCCTTTTGTACTGTCCTGCTATCTCATGCTTTGACCCGGCTTGATCTGATTTCTGCCTCTGTCTATGCCCCTTGGCAACATTGTCCTGTAGTTACCTTTCTAGGAGTTTCTCTGCAGCTCCTAGCTCTGTGGAGCTTAGGCCACGCCCCCAGCAGTCATGTGCTTCAGGTCCTGGAGCATGCATCGTCACCCCTGCTGCCCGCTCCACAGGTATCTTTGTGCACTGTTTTTGTACTCAGGACACACGCACTGGCTCAGTGAGCCAGTGCAGTGCAGTGTTCCTGACAAAAGTGCTCCTCCACCCAGCAGTGGCAGTGCGGCACTGACACCTGGAACATGGGACCACATGTGCAATTATGCCTTGCGGATCCTAAAAAGGGACCCCCACATTGCCAAAATGATGAGGGATGACGACTACTGGCTGGCCAGCATCCTCGATCCACGCTACAAAGGCAAATTACACAACATCATGTCACAGGAGAACCTAGAGATAATATTGGCTAACAAACAAGCAACTCTGGTAAACCATTTGAGGCTTTTCCAGCACACAGCAGCGGTGCTGGTTCTCCCACGAGCCGTAGTGGGCACAATGGAAGAGGTGTTCGTGGTGCACACAGCCGAAGTGACGTTGGAGACAGGTTTTTAATGACCATGTTGTGGAATGATTTCTCAAGTACCGCTCACACGACTGCTAATTAGAGTTGAGCGAAACGGGTCGGTCAATTTCAAAAGTTGCCAACTTTCGCAAAAATCAGGTTTCATGAAACGAAACCCGACCATAGCCTGACGTTGGCCACGAGGTCGGCGACCAGAGCGCCAAAGTCGCGTTTCAAAAGATGCTTCCAGCACCCTTTTTCAGCCAATGATGGAGGACGCACACTGTGGGCAACGCGATGACATAGGCAGCGATCACCACCATCTTTGAGAAGGGTATGCAAGTGATTGGCTTGCTTTGTGTGGCGTCACAGGGGCTATAAAAGGGCATGCACGCCGACCGCCATCTTACTTCTGCTGATCTCAGAATAGGGAGAGCTGCTGCTGCTGCTGATTCTGTAGGGAGAGCGTTAGGCAGGGAAGAAGATACAAAAAACTGCTTCTGCTGCTAGCAATTTTGCCTGTACAACACACCAGTTAGTGTGCAGTGCAAGGGGAGGCTATATTTTGGTGCATCAGCTCTGTTGGTTATTAGGCTGCCTTATAAGGCTCCCTGATAGCTGCATTGCTGTTTTCACATTGCTGTGCAAACTGCTTTTTTAAAAGCAAAAATACTTTTCATCCTCTTTTTTGCCCAGTTACCAAGCATTCATTTTTCCACACTTTTGTGTGCAGCAGTCCTGCTTATTAGGCTGCCTGCTGCCATACTTGGGACTGAGAGAATCATTGTCAGCTTGCTAAAATCTCTAGGGAGATTCAAATTCTCCCCAGTCCTATATAGACATTTTATACACCATCCAATTTCAGCCTATTATATTGAGGTGTAATCTACACTGGGCCTGAGATATTAGTTCAGTGTCCTCAAGTCTGTAGGGCGATTCAAATTCTCTCCAGTCCTATATAGACATTTTTTACACCATCCAATTTCAGTCTGTTATATTGAGGTGTAGTCTACACTGGGCCTGAGATAATAGTTCAGTGTCCTCAAGTCTGTAGGGAGATTCAAATTCTCCCCAGTCCTATATAGACTTTTTTACACCATGCAATTTCAGCCTGTTATATTGAGGTGTAATCTACAATGGGCCTGAGATAATAGTTCAGTGTCCTCAAGTCTGTAGGGAGATTCAAATTCTCCCCAATACTATATACACCTTGTACCTTGTTTTACAGTATCATATTGCTGGTGGTATTTTGGGTACATTTAACCAAAAATGAGGAGGTGTGTTGGAAGAGGCCGTGGAAGTGGACGGGGGTTGCCAGCTGGTAGTGGTGTTGGTGGTGGATCTGCTGGTAGTGGCAAAAGCACAATAGCACCTAATGCAGGAGGTGTTTAGCCTGCGTCATCATCTGGCTCCATAAGGCCTCGAAGCCTACCTTTTCTGGGAGTAGGTAAACCACTTTTAAAGCCAGAGCTTCAGGAACAAGTTTTGGCTTACATTGCTGACACAGCCTCCAGCTCTATCGCCTCCTCTTCTGAACTTTCAAAAAATAAAAGCACTGAGTCATCATTGGAGGCTCATGGTCAGGAACCACACCTTTCCTTGTGTCCTTCACCCCTACCAAAAGTAAAGGATGCGGCAGGCCACACTACAGATTACTCCATGGAACTCTTTTCACATACCATGCCTGGGTTATCAAGTCAAATCGTGAATTACCCAGTCCAAGAAGAATCTGACATGGAGTGCACTGATGCACAGCCACTGCTAGATTTTTCTGCTGGTACATTCACTCAGAGCACTACATTGTCCTCGCAGTGTACAGAGCCAGAATCTGACCCTCCCGCATACTATACCACCTTACATGGTGACACAGAGGAAGGTGCACATGACATTGAAGAGGAGGTGATGGATGACCCAGTTGTTGACCCAGATTGGCATCCATTGGGGGAAGAGGGTGCCGCTGCCAATAGCTCAGAAGAGGTGGAGGAGGAGCATCCACAGCAGGCATCCACATCGCAACAGCTGTTATCTGGCAGGCCCGGAGCAGTCCAAAAACGGGTTACAAAAGCCAAAAGATTTGCAGGACAGCTAGGCCAGACGGTCAAATTAGCACAGCTTGCAAGGCCTCAAAATGTCTTCCATAGTAGGAAGAGTGCAGTGTGGCAATTTTTTGAACAAAATCCTAATGATGAGGCAAAGGTTATCTGTAAGAAGTGTGCAAAGACCTTTAGCCGAGGGAAAAATCTGAAAAATTTGAATACCAGTTGCATGCTTAGACATTTAACCACCATGAACTTGCAAGCGTGGACGGACTACCAAACCACACATACCACATGTGCAACTGCTCCCAATGAAGGTAGTCAGCAACATTACATCGTTTCCCCCACTGTAAGCCCACCGGTTAGCACACCACTAGCAGCAAATGTTGAGGTGTCGCCGCAAGGCCAAAGCAGTCAGGGAATCACAATGTTATTGCTACAAAAGACTGAATCTAGGCCATCAGAAAGAACACCAACTCCATCACCATCATCAACCCTCTCTCAGTCCGCCATGTCCACCGCTACTTCCACCATATGCAGCTCTCAAGTCCAGCTCACCCTACCAGAGACAATGAGTAGGACAAGAAAGTACTCATCCTCTCATCCGCGTACACTGGGTTTGAATGCCCACATTGCCAAACTAATCTCGCTAGAGATGATGCCATACCGGTTGGTTGAAAGCAAAGCTTTCCACGAACTCATGGCCTACGCAGTACTACGCTATGACCTACCCAGTCGGCACTTCTTTTCTCGCAAAGCCATCCCAGCCCTCCACCTTCATGTGAAAGACTGCATTTTCCATGCACTCAAGCAATCAGTGAGTGGAAAGGTGCACCTCACAACAGATGCATGGTCCAGTAGGCATGGCCAGGGCCGTTACGTGTCCATCACTGCGCACTGGGTTAATGTGGTGGATGCAGGGTCCACAGGGGACAGCGGCGGTGGGACAGTGCTGCCTAGCCCATGGTATAGGAAACAGTTGGCTGTAAGCGTTCGACCCTCCTCCTCCTCCAGAAGCGAAAGCTCGTCCACAGAGCGCAGTCGCACGAGCACTCCATCCGCAGCTGCCAGTGTTGCACACTCGGTGTCCAACTATCGAACAGCTAGTGGTAAGCGTCAGCAGGCTGTGTTGAAGATGATGTGTTTGGTCGACAGACACACCGTGGAGGTACTGGCCGACTACTTGCAGCGACAAACTGAGTCATGGCTGGGCAGTCTGCATCTTGAGGCAGGCAAGGTAGTTAGTGATAACGGCCGGACTTTTGTGGCAGCCATAGCCCTTTCACAACTCTGACACATACCTTGCCTGACTCACACCTTGAACCTGGTGGTGCAGTGCTTCCTCAATAATTATCCGGATTTAACAGGTCTGCTCCAGAAGGTCCGAAGACTGCACTCGCACATCCGCCAGTTGCTCGTACACTTCAGTAGTATTCAGAAGCTGCAGCGATTGCTTCAACTTCCGAAGCACCGCCTAATTATCGACGTTGCAACAAGGTGGAACTCCACCCTGTACATGGTTGAGAGGCTGTGCGAAGAGAGGCAGGCTGTATTGCATTTGTGGGTGGATACATGGCCAGGCACTTTGAGGGCAGACATGGAGTTGTCGGGTGTGCAGTGGTCGAAGCTGAAAGACCTCTGTAAAGTCCTTCAGAGTTTTGAATAATGCACACGACTGGTGAGCGCAGATGACACCATCATAAGCATGAGCATCCCACTTATGCGTCTGCTCATGCAAACTTTGATGCACATTAAGGATCAGGCGTCTGCAGCCGAGAAGGATGAGGAAGAGGAGGAGGGAAGCCTTGATGACAGTCAGCCACTGTCTGCTCCTGGACGTCTCCTGGACGAGGTGGAGGAAGAAGAGGATGATGATGATGGGGATGATTATTTAGGGGAGGAGGATGCTTCTCATGGGGCAAGAGAAAATGTTGGTGTGGCAAGGTCTGGTGCAGGGTTTGTGCGTGACTGGAGGGATGTGGATTTGCCAGAAAGTGCTCCTCAACCAGCACTCGCAGTGCATCATTGACACCTGGAACATTGGACCACATGTCAGATTATGCCTTGCAGATCCTAAAAATGGACCCCCGCATTGCCAAAATGATGAATGATGACGACTACTGGTTGGCCAGCATCCTGCATCCATGCTATAAAGGCAAATTCCAAAACATCATGCCACAGGAGAACCTTGGCCTAATATTGGCTAACAAACAAGCAACTCTGGTAAACCGTTTGTTTGAGGCATTCCCAGCACACAGCAGTGGTGATGTTTCTCCAATGAGCCGTAGGGGGCAACATGGAAGCGGTGTTCATGGTGCACATATCAGAAGTGGCATTGAAGACAGGGGTTTCATGACCATGTTGTGGACTGATTTTTCAAGTCCCGCTTACACGACTGGTAATACTGCATCGATTGAAAGTGACAGGAGACAGCAGTTGTCAGCTATGGTTACAAACTACTTATCATGCCATATAGATGTTCTCCCTCACAGGTCATTCCCTTTTGACTATTAGGCCTCTAAACTGGATGCCTGGCCTGAATTGGCACAATACTGTATGCCTTACATGAGCTCGCTTGCCCTGCTGCTAGTGTGTTATCTGAAAGGGTCTTCAGTGCTGCTGGATCAATCCTGACAGAAAAAAGGACCAGTCTGTCGACCCAAAATGTTGATGATCTAACCTTCATTAAAATGAACCATGCATGGGTTTCAAAGGATTTTGTCCCACCTTCCCCTGATGACACATAGGTTGCCATAAAAATGGCTCGCTTTTGTCCTCCTCTTCCTCGGAGTTCTCCAATTCCTCCATTTGCAGCTGCTGAATGTCCAGCCAACACATCAACATATGCCATTTATTAAACCTCCCTAAGTGGGCTACCCACCCACCCCCCCAATGGCTGGGGTCAACACCTGGCACACCCGGGCAAGTGCCATTGCTCTGAACAGGTGGATGGGCCGACTGATGGCAGACGGCACTGGCACAGGGCCCCTCATAGTATAATACAGTGTCTCTGATGGTGGGGGGGCCCACTCGCCATCAGACACACCAGCGTACTATGAGGGGCCCTGTGCCAGTACCGTCGACCACAAGTGTGCCCCCCTACTTGGTTGTGGCCACAGCACTTGCAAGTTGCAATACTTACCTCTCCCTACTCCACCGCTGTGTAGTCTGGGCAGTTAAATCCTTCACAGGGACGGCCACTAGAAATTTGGTGTATTGATCGATGATGGTTAAGATGTAGTTATGGCCTGTCCTGCTGGCCTCTACCTTCAGATGTTTAATGGCTACCATTTGTAATGGACATCAACTTACAAGAGGATGCAGTGGTGCTTTATTATCACCTTTCACAGTTGTGATAGTGACATTCCTGCCACCATTTTTCAATGTCTCCTCTCATGCCAATCCAATAGAATCGCCTATGGCCTGTGGCTTCTGTCTTTTGCACTCCAAAATGACCAGACACATCATGATAGGCAGTGAGGACCATGTCTACATCTCTCCCTGTGTTCACAATTTGAAGGAGACGAGTAACGGTGATGTGATCCACGCTACTGTGATAAAGCAATCCTTTCTTCACAAAGAACCGTTTTCGCTGTCTCCACAGACACAGTAATTGAGGGTCTGCATCGCCTCTGCAACTTCTGCAGGGAGGTTTTCCCGCGATGAGTAATTCCCAAATTTCTGCAAACACTCGACTTTCCGTCTGTACTTGTATCCATGTAATTTCTAGTAGCGGAGAGTCTGGACTGGCTTACTGAGATTGAAATATATACGAAGATTTAAAAGTACCACAACACTGTATACTGTTGTAGGCTTCGACTACCTTTCCCTTTTTCCACTTTTTAAATTCTGGTGTAATACATAGTGAGCCTGTGAGTGTCTGTGCCTGACTCAGGAGGTATAGACGGAAATTTACAATTACCTCTAGACTGGATACACCTGGTATGTGCTGATACAGTACCTTTGTTCAAATTTTTGCGTTATGGTATCATCCATAGTGAGTGAGCGTGTGTGGTTTACGCCATCTATATATACACGGTGAATCGGAGATACCAATTTTTACCCTATACTCGATTCAGCTTGTATCTTGTTATACAGTACCTTTGTTCGACATTTAGTATTATGGTCAAATCCATACTGAGTAAGCGTCTGAGAGTGACTACGGAACTATGTATACGGAGATTTCAATTGTACCCTATAATATATATATACTTGCTATCTTGTTGTCCAGTACCTCTACAACATTTTTTATTATGGTCAAACCCAGACTGAGTGAGCGTCTATGCGTGACTCCGGAAATATATACCGAGATTTCAAATTTGGCCATCAATGTATACAGCTGTACGCTTCTGATACAGTAACCTTTTTAGGTGTTTAGATTCTGGTGTAATCCATAATGAGCCTGTGAACGTCAGTCTGTTACTCCAGCAATATATTAGGAGTAGTGTTGAGCATTCCGATACCGCAAGTATCGGGTATCGGCCGATACTTGCTGTATCGGAATTCCGATACCGACTTCCGATATTTTTTCAATATCGGAATTCGGCATCGGAATCGGAAGTTCAGTTGATTGACGGCCTGACGTCATCATGATGCGCGGTGTGTGCGCATCATGATGCGCCGTCATTTCGGGCCTTCCGGGGGTCTCTGCCGGCCTGCCGGGGGGCTGTGCCGGCCTGCCGGGGGGCTGTGTGGACTGCCCAGGGTCTGTACCGGCCTGCCGGGGGGCTGTGCCGGCCTGCCGGTGGTCTGTGCACCCTGTGGGGGTCTGTACCGGCCTGCCGGGGGGCTGTGCCGGCCTGCCGGGGGGCTGTGCTGATGTCCGGGGGTCTGTGCAAGCATCGTCCGATGGGACTACAAGTCCCATCGGGCGATGCCTGCTACCATGACAGTGATTGACACATTAGCCAATGATGGGACAGTAGTAGTCCCATCATCCGGCTAATGTGTTAAATGTTAAAAAAAAAAAAAAAAAAAAATACAACATACATACTACATGCATGCTACATACATACTACATGCTACATACATACTACATACACTCACTGGCCACTTTATTAGGTACACCTGTCCAACTGTGTGTTAAGACTTAATTTCTAATCAGCCAATCACATGGCGGCAACTCAGTGCATTTAGGCATGTAGACATGGTCAAGACAATCTCCTGCAGTTCAAACCGAGCATCAGTATGGGGAAGAAAGGTGATTTGAGTGCCTTTGAACGTGGCATGATTGTTGGTGCCAGAAGGGCTGGTCTGAGAATTTCAGAAACTGCTGATCTACTGGGATTTTCACGCACAACCATCTCTAGGGTTTACAGAGAATGGTCCGAAAAAGAAAAAAAATCCAGTGAGCGGCAGTTCTGTGGCCGGAAATGCCATGTTGATGCCAGAGGTCAGAGGAGAATGGGCAGACTGGTTCGAGCTGATAGAAAGGCAACAGTGACTCAAATTGCCACCCGTTACAACCAAGGTAGGCAGAAGAGCATCTCTGAACGCACAGTGCATCGAACTTTGAGGCAGATGGGCTACAGCAGCAGAAGACCACACTGGGTACCACTCCTCTCAGCTAAGAACAGGAAACTGAGGCTAAAATTTGCACAAGCTCATCGAAATTGGACAGTAGAAGATTGGAAAAACGTTGCCTGGTCTGATGAGTCTCGATTTCTGCTGCGACATTCGGATGGTAGGGTCAGAATTTGGCGTAAACAACATGAAAGCATGGATCCATCCTGCCTTGTATCAACGGTTCAGGCTGGTGGTGGTGGTGTCATGGTGTGGGGAATTTTTTCTGGGCACTCTTTGGGCCCCTTGGTACCAATTGAGCATCGTTGCAACGCCACAGCCTACCTGAGTATTGTTGCTGACCATGTCCATCCCTTTATGACCACAATGTACCCAACATCTGATGGCTACTTTCAGCAGGATAATGCGCCATGTCATAAAGCTCGAATCATCTCAGATTGGTTTCTTGAACATGACAATGAGTTTACTGTACTCAAATGGCCTCCTCAGTCACCAGATCTCAATCCAATAGAGCATCTTTGGGATGTGGTGGAACGGGAGATTCGCATCAGGGATGTGCAGCCGACAAATCTGCGCCAACTGTGTGATGCCATCATGTCAATATGGTCCAAAATCTCTGAGGAATGCTTCCAGCACCTTGTTGAATCTCTGCCACGAAGAATTGAGGCAGTTCTGAAGGCAAAAGGGGGTCCAACCCCTTACTAGCATGGTGTACCTAATAAAGTGGCCAGTGAGTGTATATACTACATACATACTACATACATGCTACATACATACTACATGCATGCTACATACATACTACATGCTACATACATACTACATGCATGCTACATACATACTACATATATACTACATACATACTACATACATGCTACATACATACTGCATGCTACATACATACTACATACATACTACATGCATGCTACATACATACTACATATATACTACATGCATGCTACATACATACTACATGCTACATACATACTACATATATACTACATACATACTACATACATGCTACATACATACTGCATGCTACATACATACTACATACATACTACATACATACTACATGCATGCTACATACATACTACATGCATGCTACATACATACATGCATGCTACATGCATGCTACATACATACTACATGCTACATACATACCACATACATACTACATACATACTACATACTACATATATACTACATGCATGCTACATACATACTACATGCTACATACATACCACATACATACTACATACATACTACATACATACTACATGCTACATACATACTACATATATACTACATGCATGCTACATACATACTACATGCTACATACATACCACATACATACTACATACATACTACATACATACTACATGCTACATACATACTACATATATACTACATGCATGCTACATACATACTACATGCTACATACATACCACATACATACTACATACATGCTACATATATACTACATGCATGCTACATACATACTACATATATACTACATGCATGCTACATACATACTACATGCTACATGCATGCTACATACATACTACATACATACTACATGCTACATACATACCACATATATACTACATACATACAATACATTCATACAATACATACATAGACATACAGTACATATAACATAGAGTAACATACTTACCAATACTTGTCACATTGTTCCCCGAAGCCATTGTCTTTTCCGGAATAAATATTAACATAACAAACCACAAAAATACTCACCCACGATCCGAAGCAGTCCACGAGTGTGTCCCACGACGATCTTGGGTAGAGAACTGCAGCATCAGATGATGCTGCCGTTCTCTACGGGCTGCAGGAATCCAATGACGGAAGGTAGGTATCCTTCCGCACTGTATTCCTCCGCCACTTAAAAAAAAAAAAGTCCCTAGTCTCACTTTATGCCATTGCTGCGTGGGAATTTCCCACACAGCAATGGCATAAAGTGAGACTAGGGACTTTTTTTTTTTTTAAGTGGCGGAGGAATACAGTGCGGAAGGATACCTACCTTCCGTCATTGGATTCCTGCAGCCCGTAGAGAACGGCAGCAACAGCTGATGCTGTAGTTCTCTAACCAAGATCGTCGTGGGACACACTCGTGGACTGCTTCGGATCGTGGGTGAGTATTTTTGTGGTTTGTTATGTTAATATTTATTCCGGAAAAGACAATGGCTTCGGGGAACAATGTGACAAGTATTGGTAAGTATGTTACTCTACGTTATATGTACTGTATGTCTATGTATGTATTGTATGAATGTATTGTATGTATGTAGTATATATGTGGTATGTATGTAGCATGTAGTATGTATGTAGTATATATGTGGTATGTATGTAGCATGCAGTATGTATGTAGCATGCATGTAGTATATATGTAGTATGTATGTTGCATGTAGTATTTATGTAGTATGAATGTAGCATGTATGTAGTATGTAGTATGAATGTAGCATGTATGTAGTATGCATGTTGTATGTATGTAGCATGTAATTTTTTTTTTTTTTTTTTACATTTAACACATTAGCCGGATGATGGGACTACTACTGTCCCATCATTGGCTAATGTGTCAATCACTGTCATGGTAGCAGGCATCGCCCGATGGGACTTGTAGTCCCATCGGACGATGCCTGCACAGACCCCCGGAGCCTGCACAGACCACCGGCAGGCCGGCACAGCCCCCCGGCAGGCCGGCACAGCCCCCCGGCAGGCCGGCACAGCCCCCCGGAGCCTGCACAGCCCCCCGGCAGGCCGGCACAGCCCCCCGGCAGGCCGGCACAGCCCCCCGGAGCCTGCACAGACCACCGGCAGGCCGGCACAGACCACCGGAGCCTGCACAGACCCCCTGGCAGGCCGGCACAGCCCCCCGAAAGGCCCGTACAGACCCCAGAGAGGCTGTACAAGGGCAGGAAAGGGTTTTTCTTATTCCGATACCGGAAGTCCCATAGACTTGAATGGGACTTCCGGTATCGGAATCGGCGATACCGATACTTTTTTTAAAGATCGGCCGATACCATCCGATACGATACTTTGAAGTATCGGACGGTATCGCTCAACTCTAATTAGGAGCTTTAAGATTACCCCAACACTGTATACAGCTGTACGCTTGTGTTACATTACCCATTTACAGCTTTTCATATTCTTGTGTAATCCATTCTGGGCCTGAGAGCGTTTGTGTCTGCCTCCTGAAATGTATACGGAGATTCAGAATGTTTATACTATACTATATATACCTTGTATCTGGTGATATTGTACCCTTTTTCAACTTTTTATTTTATTGGGTAATCCATACTGAGCCTGTGAGCATCTGTGTATGACTCATGAAATATATACGGAGATTTACTGTTATCTCTAGACTGTATAGAGCTGTACGCTTCTGATACAGTACCATATATCTGCTGGTATTTTGGGTCCATTTTCCAAAACATAAGGAAGTATGGTGGAAGAGGACACGGACGTGGGCGTGGGGGGCCACCTGGTACTGATGGTGGTGGTGCATCTGCTGGTAGTGCCAAAAACACAATAGCAGTAATGCAGGAGGTGTTGAGCCTGCGTCATGGTGTAGCTCTGGAAGGCCTGTAAAGCTCCGTTTTCTGGGAGTAGATAGACTGCTTTTAAAGCCGGAGCATCAGGAACTGTTTTTGCCTTACATTGCTGAAACAGCCTCCAGCTCTATCGCCTCCTCTTCTGAAGTTTAAAAAAATGCAAGCACTGAGTCATAAGTTCAGGCTTCTGGTCAGGAGCAAACCCCTTTCCCTGTGTCCTTTACCCACCCCAAAAGTGAAGGATGCAGCAGCACACACTTCAGATTACTCCATGGAGCTCTTTTCACATACCATGCCTGTGTTAATTAAAAATGGGGCCCATCATATACTGGAGCATTCCAAATGTGGGACATCATACACTGGAGCAGCATTTATGGGGCCCATTATTCACTGGAGCATTAGAAATGGGGCCCATTATTTATGGAGCATTATTAGGGACCATCATACACTGGAGCATCATCCATGAGGCCCATCATATACTGGAGCATTCCAGATTGGCTTACATCAGACACTGGAGCAGCATTTACGGGGCCCATTATACACTGGAGTATGAGAAATGGGGCCCATTATATATGGAGCATTATTAGGGCCCATCATACACTGGAGCATCATCCATGAGGCCCATCATATACTGGAGCATTCCAGATTGGGGACATCAGACACTGGAGCAGCATTTATGGGCCCATTAAACACTGGAGCATTAGAAACGGGGCCCATTATATATGGAGCATTTTTAGGGCCCATATTACACTGGAGCATCATCCATGAGGCCCATCATATACTGGAGCATTATAAATAGGGCAGATCAGACACTGGAGCAGCATCTATGGGGCACATTATTCACTGGAGCATTAGAAATGGGGCCCATTATATATGGAGCATTATTTTGGCCCATCATACACTAGAGCATCATCCATGAGGCCCATCATATACTGGAGCATTCCAGATTGGGGACATTAGACACTGGAGCAGCATTTACAGGGCCCATTGTACACTGGAGCATTAGAAATGGAGCCCATTATATATGGAGCATTACTAGGGCCCATCATACACTGGAGCATCATCCATGAGGCCCATCATATACTGGAGCATTATGTGGAGCTCATCATATACTGTATGGAACATTATATGTGAGTGACCAATTATTCTGTATTGAGAAATATATGGGGCTCATTATTCTGCATGGCACACAATGTGGTGGCCATAATACTGTATGGAGTAATATACTGTCCTTTTTTGAGCTATTGTACAATTTAAAATAGATCAGTCATGTCATGTAAGCAGTGAAGTATTTGTCATTGTACTATAACTATATTTCTGTGCCGTAACGGAGCATCATGAGTTGTGGTATGTGTTAAAGGGGCGCACTGACACTCTTTGGCCCAGGGCACACGAAAACTTGGAGCCAGCCCTACCCTCCCACAAATTTAGCCAAATAACCCCCAGTTTTCAATGCGTAACTATTATTATGAAGTAAATTAAGGTTGACAAGCTTCAGTAATAAGAATTGATGTTTTTGGCATTGAAATGGGCACTGTAGGTGTGTTTAGTGTCCTCCACTCCCTGACGACTTTGCTTCCCCATTGACTTGCATTGGGTTTCGTGTTTCAGTCGGCCTCCGACTTTTCCCTATAGTCGGCCGATTTCGTTCAACCCGACTTTTGCGAAAGTCGAGTTTCATGAATCCCGACTCGACCCGAAAAAAGGAAAAGTCGCTCATCTCTACTCATCACTAGTAAAGAACAGTTGGGTGGGGGGGATCTGAGGGACAGCTAGTTATATTACATGGGGATTTTGGAGTGCCCTGATTAGTTAGAATGTTTTCGAATGGTTGCTAATGTCTTGAACCCACTTTTAAGGAAGTTCAGTCATGTTTAAACATGGTTGGTGGAGTGAGGGCTCTTTTGTGTTATTATTCTATGCTATGACAGCTGACGGTGAGGAGGTCAGATATGGTCTTGATTGAGGAGGTTGGGGTCTCATCAGAGTTATGTTTACCTCTATTATATGTTATAGCTTTCGCTCCTGCTATGACGATTCCTGGGGACCTGATTAACAGGGAATATTAGGTAGCACCCAGATAATTTGATGAGCCCCCGAGTAAGTGTGGAGTGACCATGGTATTTGGAACGGGGTGCTGCAGGTTCTGGACATTCAGGACCTCCTCAGTTGACAGTGTTGTATCACTGAGTTAATTGATATTAGATTTTTAGTAAATTGCACTATGGATATAAAATAAAGTCTGTTGTGGTTGTACATTTTCATTGCCACTCAGACTGAGGTTTTGATTATAAAATACTTTAGTCATGCATACTTTAACGCTATTCCATACTACATGCACTTAAGTCAATTTTTAATTACATTATTTAGTCTTTACCCCATAGAACAGTGTTTCTGAATCTGGTTTGCACAAAACCCCAGGATTTCCTAGAACTTAGTCAGGATTTGTTTGGGAAAAATCTTCACTTTACAGGGAATCTGTCACAATATTTTTGCAATTAATTTTGAGGGCAGCATGGTGAAGGGGCAGAGAGTTTAATTCCACCAATGTGCCACTTACTGGACTGCTTGGTGTAGTTTTGAAAAAATCCCTGTTTTCTCTGTTGTAAATGTAGCAGTGGTCAGAATGTTGAGCTCTGTGTAACTCCACCCACATCCCTGATTGGCAGATTGCTGATAATGTGTACACAGGAAGCTGCCAATCAGTGGAGTGGGCTGAGTTACACAGATTAACCTGACTGAGTAGCATACGACATCTAGTCCTTCAGTGATAATTTCCTGGTGATAAAACACTGATTGTATTGAAACTAATGTTCTGTCTCCGACACTTAATTCATAATGTTTCATTGTCTATCTGATATTACTAGTGAATATTCAAAATGTTCAGTTTCATCCATAGATTTAATGTTTTCATTGTTTCTGGCTCCATCTAGTGGCCAGAGTCATAACCGCAGTGTTATTCTACTTTACTTTCATTTTTGCTTCTATATTTTCCCTCGGTTCACAATGCATTCTGGGAGAGTTTGCAAGGCACCCTGGTAAGTTTGCAAAGGATCATGGTTAGCTCAGCCCCCATTTTTCACTCCAGTTTGCCATTTTCTCTCAGCCTGCATTCTGGAAGCATCTCATTCCTCTTCTCCCCTTGTGTCAGCATCGCTGTTTCACCACATCAATATACCACTATGTTCAATATAGCACAGATTCAACCTACGGTCTCCTTATCGGACCCCCGGTATAGCGGTTTAGCTGCCTGTATAAGCTACATTAATTCATTTAGTGAGGACAGAACAACTAATAAAGAAAAAACATATAACACAGGGAACAATAATTATCATAGAAAAAAAAATCAGAGTAACCTTGCATTCATGTCACAATATTGCAGATTACATAAGGAAAATATGCATAGATACATGTCATACTATCTGTGAAACTAAATCCCATTTTGAGCAACCATAATACAAATCAAATCAGCCCCTCAAGATAAAAAATACTGTCTATGTATTAGACGAAAGAACAGTAAAATTAAAAAAATAAACAGAAAACACTTGTGTTAGATCAAGGTAAGTATAAGCACACTACAACCGTGTGTATTATCTAAGCAGATGTAGCAATAGGAATGGATGTAACCAATTTGTTTATATAGGGCACATGAACTATGGAAAAGCATGCAGCCACCAGACTGGGAATAGAGGACACTCCCAGACAGACCAAGACAGGTTAGAGCACAGAATTTACCTGCACCCCTGATTGTGCTAAAAAGCAGATACCACAGAAAAATTAGCAAGTGATAATTATAACCTGAAAAAGTATCATACCGTCTGGAAATGGCAACCCCCCTGAGATTCAGTTTAGAAAACCATTTTGCTTCTACAATCTGATTAAAGAGTTTGTGGATGAGAGGGAGCGGATATGGATCATGAACTTTGATCTGATTGAGTTTGCTGAAATCTATCTTATCTTACAAAGAAAAACCCCACAGCAATGAGGGATGAGGATAGTCTGATATGACCATTTTCCAAACTTTCTGCCATACATTCCTTAATAGCTTGCCTCTATGGACAAAAGACATTAAATTGCGTTCTCTTAGGCAGCTTGGCCCCAGGGACATGGTTGATCACTCAGTCATAAGGACGATGAGGAAGAAGTTCTTGGCACCCCTGCTCTGAAAACACAACCCCAAACGCAGACAGGTATTTAGGCATAGACTGGGTATCCACCCTAGCTAACTAGGTGACCAAGCAGTGTCCTTGACAATACTCACTCCGCTTTACCACCTCTGGAGTCTGTCGATCTACCACAGCGTTGTGCAGCATGACCCAGGGTAGTCCAAGAACCACAGGAGGGGGTAAACCCCATGGCACACTCAATACATTCTGAGTATATGGCTCCTACCTGTAGATGTAAAGCTTGGATGATTTGAGTAAAATAACCTGTCTCAAGGGTGCAAAGTTAATGGTGATAATAGGTATATGTCTGGACAATATTTGTAGTTTTGTGGTTTGATGTCCTGGCAGAAACTAGCGTTGTTCAAATTAAACCCCACCCACTGTACAGAAAGGCAGAAATAACAACCTTATTTTTGTCCAGATGGACTTCAGCCACTAGAAAAAAAATTGTGTCCTGCCCGTGGAGGAGATATGTACACACGGGTAGCTAACCTACTCGCAACCTGGGCATCTTAGTTTTCTGGATGCTGTTTACAGGTAGTGAAGGACAAGCACCCACAAAATGGCCCATTGTCCCACACTAAAAACACACGCCCCTTTAAGCCGAGCTACAGTTTGATTCCCAGCACGAGTCACCCCACCCAACTGCATGGGTTCCACAGATGACTCATACCAGGGTTTCCATGGCCCCGGACTTCCCGTACATTGGGGTGTCTCTTTATGTTTGTGGCAAAGATCATGATCCACCTGGATAGCCAGAGACATGGCCGCCTCAAGGGAAACTGGAGTCTCATACAAGGCAAAAGCATCCTTCACCCTTACTGATAGCCCTTGACAGAACTGGCTACGGTGTGCAGGGTCATTCCATTTAGTGTCAGTGGACCACCTCTGAAACTCGGAGCAGTACTCCTTTGCCAGCCGGTCTCCTTGCTGAAGCTGATGTAGTGTGGACTCAACCAAGGAGAAGAGGTCAGGGTTGTCATATATATGATCCAGCTCCAGAAAAAATTCCTCCACCATCCGGAGCAACTGGGATTCCAGCTGGAGAGAGAATGCCCATTCTTCGGGGTCACCTTGAAGGAGCAAGATTATTATCCCCAGTATTGCCCCTCGGTTCCTGAGGAGATAGTACGCAACTTGAAGTACAGCTTACAGTTAAACTTGTCACGCCCCCCAGAAAATCTGACACAGAGATCTTGGGCTCCTCTAAGGGTTGCCTGGGAGTCACAGTCACCAAACCTGATGTGTTAGGGTACTGCGAAATGATCTGCCACCTCCACATTGAGTTGCTGCAGTTACCCTGTCAAAGCAGAGATAGGATCCATAATGGATCAAAAAACATTTATGGACACAGCTTATGTCACATCTCTGGTGTTGGGTATTCCAGGACGAGGGGCTTCTTCCCTGTCCTTACTGCTAGGGGCACCTTAGCTTGCCCCAGATTACTTCTGATTACTTCTGATGGTGAAGACGCTGGGACCACGTACCTTGCCTTAGCTCCTGAATTCAGCATCAGTCTGTTCTGTACCCTTCCCCTACCCAAGGAAGAGGGGAGTAGTAGTGTACACTAATACACTAACCAGACAGACAAACAAGGTAATACAGACAGTGATAAAGGAAAATACCAATCATGCAACTATACTCACACAAATAACAGAGGTAAGCACTGGGAAGTGGAGGATGGGGTAAAGCCAAAGTAGGAGAAAGAAAGGAAATTTCACACAACCTAAACCTAGTAACAGTCTCAGATAAATCCACCGAACACCTTCTCAATCAACAACAAACCACCATCTCCAGCTATGCAACATGAAGCTAGCTCTGGCCGGAGCAAACAATGCCACAGCACTATCAGGGTCCACCATGGGCGGGCAGGTATATGCTGGTAAGGTGGGCCCCAAACGTCTGTCCAGTACCCGTTTTCTCTATGTAGCACGTGCACTGTACTCATGGTCTCTAGGCGCATGGCACCTCGCTCTCTGTCAGTTACCGGGCACACTCCACTTCTCTTTCTGTAATCCCTCTTGTGCCGGCAAAGTCCCGAGGCTCAAGGGACAGAGCACTCCTCTCTCTGTGCTGCACGCTGCCTGCTCCCACCAAGACTGACTGCTTCCACAGGTGCTGTGGCTGTTACTGCTTAGCAACACCCCCTGTTTCCAAGTACAAAGTCTGTCCGGTCTCTTACTCTTCCCCCGGACAACAGAGGTGACATCCCCAACAGTTCCAGTCCTGGCACAGGATAGGTACTCACTGCCTGGGTCTCCTCCTTACAATCTCCATGGAGACCCCTGGTCCGAAGATGGCGGCGGGTTTCTTGCGGGTCCTGCAGGGAAGCTGGCTTGTGAGCACCTGCTGGGAGCAGACTCTGGCATGCCTACTTCCCTGCCTGTCAGATCGCTGATCTGATACACTGCAGTGCAGAGTGTCAGATCAGCAATCTTATTTATAATAGTAATGTCGCATACTGGGACAATATAACAAAAGTTAAAAAAAATTACAAAGTGTAAAAATATATTTTTTTAAAATCCCTAAAGAAAAAAATACATATTTTACCAATAAATACATTTATTTATGTAAATATAAAAAGATAAAAATACACATTTTGTATTGCCGCGTCCATAATGACCGGCTGTATAAAACTATCCTTCTAGTTATCCCCTTCAGTGAACACCATAAAAAATAAATAAAAACTGAGGCAAGAAACAATGCTTTATCATCATACTGCCCGACAAAAAATGCAATAACATGTCATAAAAAAACAGATATAAATAAAAATGGTACCGCTGAAAACATCATCTTGCCTCACAAAAAACAAGCCACCATACAGCTTCATCAACAGGAAAATAAAAAAAGTTATATCTATAAGAATAAAGCAATGAAAAAATTATTATTCTTTCTATAAAACAGTTTTTATTGTGTAAAAGCGCCAAAACATAAAAAGAGGTATCGCTGTAATCATACTGACCTGAAGAACAAAGCTGTCATACCAATTTTACCACACATGGAATGGTATAAAACAAAAAGGCAAAACAATTCCTGAATTGCTGGTTTTTGTTCATTATGTCTTCCAAAAATATAAGAATAGAAAGCTATCAAAAAATGTCAAAATATGGTGATGTAAAAACTAGTTTTCACAATAAAAAGCGTCTTTTAGTGTGTGACAGCAGCCAAACATTAAAACCCGATATAAATCTGGCATTGCTGTAATCGTACCGACCTGAAGAATAAAGTTGCCTAATCACATATACCGCACGAGGAACGGAGTAAAAAATAAATAAAACAAATTCTTCACATGCTGTTGATTTTTTGATTTTGCCTCTCAAAGATCGCAGTAAGATTCGGCGCACATTTATCCTGCACTCTGCACTAAGCACTTACATCGGGGTTTCTGTGCAAATCTCTGTAAATACTTAAGTCCCCCAAAAATTTGAGAAAAGTATTCAAAGAGTGAAAACTTTATTGGCTAATCAGAGAAATTACATTTGCAAGTTTTCAGAGCTCAAAATGCCCCTCCACATATTGGGTATCTTCACACTCTGGAGAAATTGCACAACAAATTATATGGAGCAATTTCTCCTGTTACCCTTATGAAAAAACAACATTTGGAGCTAAAAAAGATTTATCTGGGAAAAATGTGATTTTTTTATTTTCACGGCTTAACCTTGTAAACTTCTGTGAAGCACCTGTGAGTTCAAGGTGCACAATACACATCTAGATAAGTTCCCTAAGGAGTCTAGTTTCCAAACTGGTGTCATTTGTTGGGAATTTCCACAGTTTAGACACAGCAGGGGCTCTCCAAACATGACATGGCGTCTGCTAATTATGCCAGCAAATTTTACATTTAAAAAGTGAAATGGCGCTCCTTCTCTTCCAAGCCCTGCCATGTGCCCTAACAGTAGATTTCCCCCAAATAAGGGGTATCGGCATGCTCAGGAGATATTGCACAACAAAATGTATGGCCCTTTTCTCCTGTTACCTTTGCAAAAGTAAAAAAATAGGTCTAAGGCTAGTTTCACACTTGCTTTTTTTTGCAGCGCGTTTTTCCCGAAAAAAAAACGCATCGAAAAAACGCATACATAAGCATACAACTGCTGCGTTTTTTTCAAGCATTTTTATGAGCATGCATGAAAAAAACGCAGCGTTTTTATGCGTTTGTATGCGTTTTTAGTGCGTTTTTACCGCGTTTGCGTTTTTTTCCAACATTTTTAGGTGGCCCCTCACACTACCCAAACCATGACTTTACTAACCCTAACCCTGACCCTAACCCTAACCCTAACCCTGACCCTAACCCTAACCCTAACCCTGACCCTAACCCTTAACCAAATCATACTTAACCCTAACCCAAACCCTAAACCCTAACTAACCCTAACCCTAACCCTGACCCTAACCCTAACCCTAACCCTGACCCTAACCCGAACCCTAACCCTAACCCTAACCCTGACCCTAACCCTAACCCTAACCCTGACCCTAACCCTTAACAAAACCATACTTAACCCTAACCCTGACCCTAACCCTAACCCTAACCCTGACCCTAACCCTAACCCTAACCCTGACCCTAACCCTAACCCTAACCCTGACCCTAACCCTTAACAAAACCATACTTAACCCTAATCCTGACCCTAACCCTGACCCTAATCCTTAACAAAACCATACTTAACCCTAACCCTGACCCTAACCCTAACCCTGACCCTAACCCTAACCCTAACCCTGACCCTAACCCTATCCCTAACCCTAACCCTGACCCTAACCCTTAACAAAACCATACTTAACCCTAATCCTGACCCTAACCCTGACCCTAATCCTTAACAAAACCATACTTAACCCTAACCCTGACCCTAACCCTAACCCTGACCCTAACCCTAACCCTAACCCTGACCCTAACCCTAACCCTAACCCTAACCCTGACCCTAACCCTTAACAAAACCATACTTAACCCTAATCCTGACCCTAACCCTGACCCTAACCCTTAACCAAACCATACTTAACCCTAACCCTGACCCAAACCCCAACCCTAACCCTGACCCTGACCCTAACCCTAACCCTAAACCCCCTTAACTAACCCTAACTCTAACCCAAACCCCTAAATTCCATGGTTAAAAAAAAAAAACGCATATGCAAAAAAACGCATACATGAGCATGCCAGTGCGCACATATGCGCATCCATAGGCTATAATGGCCATTTTTAGCGCAAAACGTGCGCATATGTGCGCATGCGCTTTTTTGCAGGGCCAAAAAATGCAACATGCTGCGTCTGGAAAATACCAACGCACACCCCAAAAAAACGCAGCGCATGAAAATCGCATACATGCGCTTACCAGCGCGCAGGTATGCGCACCCATGTTAAATATAGGGGAAAAAACGCATGCGCAGGTATGCGTTTTTTTCCAGCGCTAAAAAACGCAAATGTGAAACCAGCCTAAACCAATATTTTTGTGAAAGAAAAGTAAATAATTATTTTTTCCTTCCACATTCCAAAAATTTCTGTGAAGCATCTGAGGAGTTAATAAACTTCTTGAATGTGGTTTTTTAACCCTTATAACTTCCTAACTAAAAAAAATAATGTTTAAAAAATTGTGCTGATGTAAATTTGACATGTGGGAAATGCTATTTATTAACTATTTTGTGCGACATGACTTTGTGATTTAAGAGCATAAAAATTACCGTATTTTTCGCTTTATGAGACGCTCCGGATTATAAGACGCACCACAAATTTTGAGGAGAAAAATAGGAAAAAACCTTTTTTAATAAAATGGTGGTGCCTCTTATAATCCAGGTGTCTTATTGCTTACCGGGGGTGGTGGCTGCGGTGAAGCGGGGTCCCAGGGTTGCTGCTGGAGGAGGCAGTAGTGAGCTGATACTGCAGGCCCTCGAGATCTCAGTACCGAGATCACCATCAGCGCATGCGCCGTCCCCGACGGCAGCCGCCATATTGCCGGAGCCAGCCAATACAGAGGGAACCGAGAGGGAGCCCCGGGGCTCTGGCCTGTCGCAAAATGTCGGCAGAGCCCTGGGATGGGAACCGGAGACACCGCTGGGCACTTGGAGACACGGCTGGGCACCCGGCGACACCCACAGCGCCGACGGACAACCGGAGATGCCTGGACACCCCTGCGGCCTACACCCGATAAGGTATATCCTCTTTGTAAGACGCACCCCCATTTTCCCCCCAAGTTTGGGGGAAAAAAAGTGCGTCTTACAAAGAGGAAAATACGGTAAATGTTTGAAAATTGTGAAATTTTCAAAATTGTTGCCAAATTTCCATTTTTTTCACAAATAAATGCAAGTCATATCAAAGAAATTTTACCACTATCATAAGGTACAATATATCATCAGAAAACAATCTACATTGAACAATCCATTGAAGCATTCCAAAGTTATGACCTCATAAATTGACACTGGTAAGAATTGTTAAAATTGGCCTAGTCAGGAAGGTGAAAACAGGCTTTGGGGTGAAGGGGTTAATATCCCTTTATATCACTAATGACAGGAGCTACTTACCTGTTATAACAGCACTATCTTAAAAGCACAAGTACTGAGATAGGATAGATGAGGCCATTCGATAAGTTTGTGAGTACTAATGTCAGATGGATATAGCCCATCAAAACAAGGAAGCATAAGCCAATTAAAACAAATATATTTTATTGTATAGGAGCTCCTATACAAATACACGTTTGTTTGGGCTTGGACATCAGACCTTTTGTATGTTTCCTGCTAAAGTATCCCTTGTGCCTTTAAACTGCTGGCTTCAGAATATGAGCCTTTATATGTGAATGGATATATCCATGATCCTTCGGGCCTTTTAAGAAAGAAACTTTTTTTTGTGTGTATCTTTAACTTAGACACTGGTTTCTGTATGATTTTTTTTTGCCTGAAATAATTGGCTATTGTTTGACACAATTCAATTGAGTAACTGAATCTGGATTGATTTTTGCAATTAAGTAGGACTTGAATATATGCCTCTATGACATACATTCTTTTTGGCCTTGGAATATTTTCTGTGCAGACAGCATATTCTGCATTTGTACCTCCCTTTACCTATTGATTTTATGTAAGGTTTTTTTTTTTTTTATTCAATAAAATATATTTGTTTTAATTGGCTTATGCTTCCTTGTTTTGATAGGATGTATTTGTTTAATAACAGAAGTGCCTTGAATCTAGGCTTTAATAGGTGGCTCAGACAGATTTGCCAAATTTTTTTATGTTTCAGCACAATAATCTGGTGGTTTATTAGAACATCTCCATGTGTGCTTAATATTGTAAACTTACTGAACAGTATTTAATATATATTTTTCTCTTTTAATCTCTTAAGGGGAATCTGTCACCTACCCTTTGGCGGGCGATAAAAATGAGGTCGTCCGGTCCGATGGGAGGTGTTCCCGATGTGTGCCGCCTCCCCATCCTTGCTCGCCATCCGCAGGTTATTGCTGAATTGGAGTAGGTGTACGCCATTTTTTTTGTGCGTGCGCTAAGCATTCATAGCTAGCACACGCGCAGTATGCTTTGCCCAACTGCAGGCAAAGCCGAAAAGCCGGACTGCGCATGCGCCGGTTAACCAAGCCCCGGAAGTATTTTGCTGTGTTTCGGGGCTTAGTTAACCAGCGCATGCGCAGTCCGGCTTTTCCACTTTGCCCGCAGTTGGGCAAAGCATACTGCGCGTGCGCTAGCTCTGAATGCTTAGCGCACGTGCAAAAAATGGCATATACCTACTCCAATTCAGCAATAACCTGCGGACGGTGGGCAAGGATGGGGAGGCGGCACACATCAGGACCACCGCCCATCGGACCGGACCGACCTCGTTTTCATCGCCCACCAAAGGGTAGGTGACAGATTCCCTTTAACTTGTGATGTTCCTGGGTTTTCTGTTGCTGAATGTGATCACCATCCTGGATAAGTGATGCCTATTGGCACGGCATTAATTTTGTAGGATATTGGGAAAATAACACTGCTTTGTCTTTAACCCCTTCCACATTTATATCACTACCTTACTCCTCTATAGCCAGTGTTCAAATCCGTTTTCCTTTTGTTTAATTTAGGAACCTCATCCACAAATAAAAAACACAAAAAGCTGTTGTCTACCTATTCCTTCTCCTCTTCTAACTATACTGTCCCATCCACCTCCTCCACTTGGACCGGTTCCTCCTGGTTCAAGATTCTTATTTATTATTTCTACACTGCTTAGTATAGGGTCAGGATGCAGCTGTATTGAGGGACAGTATTAGATTTTGCATGTGCGCAATTTTACAGAAACACTCTCCATGTGTACCCTGCACCCGTTTCTGTGATAGTGTAGTGGGTGCCCAAAACTTTTTAGAATATTCAAATGAGTCGGTGGGAGTGATGTGTGTGTCAAAACATTTTTCTATTCTTTGTCAACCCTGTCTGTGATAGTACTGAGCCAAAAGGCGTGTGTATTCTTGAATCCATATCTCTGAGAGTAGTTTGACATTGGGTCATTAGTAGTGTTGAGCGATACCGTTCGATACCCAAAAATATCGTATCGGATGGTATCGCCCGATACGAAAAAAATATCGGGTATCACAGATTCCGATACCGGAAGTCCCATTCAAGTCAATGGGACTTCCGGTATCGGAATTAAAAAAAGCCCTTTATTTCCTTGTTGGCTAATTCTACATAATTGAAAACAAATAAGAATCATGTAGAATGTATTGTGGGAGGTGGAGGAGACATTAAAAGCATAGTGGTTTATTCAAATCACATGGCATAGCATTAATTCCAATTTTTTTTTTCAATACGTTCGGAGTTAAAAAGATATTGACTATGTTAACCTTTTTTATATTTTGTCAGATATGTACTGTATGTTTCACAACTTCCATGCTCTTCACCTTCTTTTGTACTTCTCCCACACTTTCTCCTTCATGATCCGCAGCAGTAGCATTTTTTTCATCAACTTTTTCTTCACCTTATTCATCTTCTTCTTCTTCATCTTCTCCCCATTAATTTTTTTTTCCATTCTTCATATTCTTCTTATTCAGCTATTATTAATTTTAATATGCTATTTCTTCATCTTCTTCCTATTCTTCTTTGTCTTCATTTTCTTATGGTGACAGGCATTCCTGTAGTACTTATCTATAAAAGTTATAAGATTACACCTTACGTTCTGCCTGTCACAAAAGATTTACAACAGGATTTGTCCGCGATCAGTTTGGCCTGCAGCAGCAGGCATTTTCCAGGGGCACCACGAGGAGAAACGGACTCACCCCCATTTGCTGCTTAGTCTTCTTCTGCTTATAATTTTGATTTCTTCTATGCTGATTTTTAGTCTTATGCTTAATGTTCTTCTGCTTTCTGTTCTTCTGCTTTTGCTTCTTCTGCTTCTTGTTCTTCTGTCTTTTGTTCTGTATCTTGGTGGTTGTCTTCATGTTCTTTGTCCTCTTGGTCTTATTATTTAGGGTCATATTTCTGGTCTTCTTTGGTGTGGTCTTCAGGGTCATCATCATCAGGGTCGTCGTCATGGAGATCAATAAGGATTACCAAAGACAATTTCAAAAAGCTTGATCTTGGAAATGTAGCAGAAGGTACAAGAAGGCTGAGAAACTGGTGAGAACCAGCAGACAGTGCTGGCACCCGGATGGGTAGCAGAAGGAACAAGAGCCAATGGCACTACCGAGGACCAACTGACGGTGCTGGACCACGGTTACTAAGCAGAAGGTACCTGTGCTAAAAAGCACTACCAAGGACCAGCTGACGGTGCTGGACCTCGGATACCGAGATGGAGGCACCTAGGCCAAAGGCTCTGGCGAGAACCAGCAGACAGTGCTGGCACCCGGATGGGTAGCAGAAGGAACAAGAGCCAATGGCACTACCGAGGACCAACTGATGGTGCTGGATCACGGTTACTAAGCAGAAGGTACCTGTGCTAAAAAGCAATACCAAGGACCAGCTGACGGTGCTGGACCTCGGATACCGAGATGGAGGCACCTAGGCCAAAGGCTCTGGCGAGAACCAGCAGACAGTGCTGGAACCCAGGTGGGTAGCAGAAGGTACCCATACAAAAGCAAAGTAGCCAGGCCGCAAGCCAGCCGCAGTTACCAAAACCCACAGTCCTACAGGGGGTCCATGTCCCATTGGCACTACGGATCCAGCCTTCAGTGCCAGTTCCCGCAGCCCACATAGGAGTCACTTAAACTGCAGGCACCGTAGAGTCGGCTAACCTGGCCGCAAGACGACAGGACAACGGATTGGTGGCATAGTGACCTTGACACTACCCGGAAACAGCAGGTGTGCTGGAACCAGGCTGGGCAACAGGGAGTCCCCGTGCCAAAGACACTGCCGAGAACCAGCTGACGGTGCTGGAACCCAGATGGGTAGCAAAAGCTACAAGAGCCAATGGCACTACCGAGGAACAGCTGACGGTGCTGGACCACGGTTACTAGGCAGGAGGTACCTGTGCTAGAAAGCACTACCAAGGACCAGCTGACGGTGCTGGACTTTAGATACCGAGATGGAGGCACCTAGGCCAAAGGCTCTGGCGAGAACCAGCAGGCAGTGCTGGAACCCGGGTGGGTAGCAGAAGGTACCCATGCAAAGCAAAGTAGCCAGGCCACAAGCCGGCCGCAGTTACCGAAACCCACAGTCCTATAGGAGGTCCATGTCCCATTGGCACTACGGATCCAGCCTTCATTGCCAGTTCCCGCAGCCCACATAGGAGTCACCTAAACTGCAGGCACCGTAGAGTCGGCTAACCCGGCCGCAAGACGACAGGACAACGGATTGGTGGCATAGTGACCTTGACACTACCCGGAAACAGCAGGCGTGCTAGAACCAGGCTGGGCAACAGGGAGTACCCGTGCCAAAGACACTGCCGAGAACCAGCTGACGGTGCTGGAACCCAGATGGGTAGTAAAAGCTACAAGAGCCAATGGCACTACCGAGGACCAACTGACGATGCTGGACCACGGTTACTAAGCAGAAGGTACCTGTGCTAAAAAGCACTACCAAGGACCAGCTGACGGTGCTGGAGTTCGGATACCGAGATGGAGGCACATAGGCCAAAGGCTCTGGCAAGAACCAGCAGGCAGTGCTGGAACCCAGGTGGGTAGCAGAAGGTACCCATTCAAAGCAAAGTAGCCAGGCCGCAAGCCGGCCACAGTTACCGAAACCCACAGTCCTACAGGGGGTCCATGTCCCATTGGCACTACGGATCCAGCCTTCAGTGCCAGTTCCCACAGCCCACATAGGAGTCACCTAAACTGCAGGCACCGTAGAGTTGGCTAACCCGGCCGCAAGACGACAGGACAACGGATTGGTGGCATAGTGACCTTGACACTACCCGGAAACAGCAGGCGTGCTAGAACCAGGCTGGGCAACAGGAAGTCCCCGTGCCACAGACACTGCCGAGAACCAGCTGACGGTGCTGGAACCCAGATGGGTAGTAAAAGCTACAAGAGCCAATGGCACTACCGAGGAACAGCTGACGGTGCTGGACCACGGTTACTAGGCAGGAGGTACCTGTGCTAGAAAGCACTACCAAGGACCAGCTGACGGTGCTGGAGTTCAGATACCGAGATGGAGACACCTAGGCCAAAGGCTCTGGCGAGAACCAGCAGGCAGTGCTGGAACCCAGGTGGGTAGCAGAAGGTACCCATTCAAAGCAAAGTAGCCAGGCCGCAAGCCGGCCGCAGTTACCAAAACCCACAGTCCTACAGGGGTCCATGTCCCATTGGCACTACGGATCCAGCCTTCATTGCCAGTTCCCGCAGCCCACATAGGAGTCACCTAAACTGCAGGCACCGTAGAGTCGGCTAACCCGGCCGCAAGACGACAGGACAACGGATTGGTGGCATAGTGACCTTGACACTACCCGGAAACAGCAGGCGTGCTGGAACCAGGCTGGGCAACAGGGAGTCCCCGTGCCAAAGACACTGCCGAGCACCAACTGGCGTTGTTGGAGCCCAGGGACAATCATGGTGTAGGCCGAGGCCTACTTGGTGGTAGTTTTAGATTGTTTGTAGGCTACAACAGACTGTGAACGTGCTCCAATTAGGCATCTGTCTCCACTCTGTTTCCAGGATTTCACGTGACCACCAACACCGCCAGTTTATGCGTACAGTAGCCGTCTGCCCAATCCACACGTGTTCCTGTGTTACTGGTGTTCTGTAATGTCAGCAGATCCCCTGATGTTTGTCTGCCAATGTCTCCTGCTCTGTCCACATTCCCACCACTTGCAGTGGGAAGGTGGACAGCGCAGGAGACAGTGTCGGACACACATTGGGGGATCAGCTCACGTTACAGAACACCAGGAACACAGGAACACGTGTGGAATGCGTGGACGGCAACTGTGAGCAGGAACTGGCGGTGTTGGAGGTCAGGGGAAATACTAGAGACAGAGTGGAGACAGAGGCCAAATCAGAGAATGTTTAAATCTGAAGTAGTTACAATTTGGAGGCAGCAGCAGTTTGCCCTCCACACAGCAGGGGATCAGCTGATGTTACCGACCCCCACTTTCACATGAACGAGTATGTTTTTCTGTGTGGACAGCACTTCCGAGCACCAACTAGCGTTGTTGGAACACAGGGACAATCATGGTGCAGGCCGAGGCCTACTAGGAGCCAGGTGTAAAGCTGAGGTATTTTGACTTTGGAGGGAGCAGGACACTTTGCCCTCCACACAGCAGGGGATCAGCTGACATTACCGACCCCAACTTTCACATCAACGAGTGTGTTTTTCTGTGTGGACAGCACTTCCGAGCACCAACTAGCGTTGTTGGAGCCCAGGGAGAATTATGGTGTAGGCCGAGGCCTACTTGGTTGCAGTTTTAGATTGTTTGTAGGCTACAACAGATTGTCAACGAGCTCCAATTAGGCATCTGTCTCCACTCTGTTTCCAGGATTTCACGTGACCACCAACACCGCCAGTTTATGCGTACAGCGGCCGTCTGCCCAATCCACACGTGTTCCTGGGTTACTGGGGTTCTGTAATGTCAGCAGATCCCCTGATGTGTGTCTGCCACTGTCTCCTGCTCTGTCCACATTCCCACCGCTTGCAGTGGGAAGGTGGACAGCACAGGAGACAGTGGCGGACACATATTGGGGGATCTGCTGACGTTACAGAACCCCAGTAACACAGGAACACGTGTGGAATGCGTGGACGGCAACTGTGAGCAGGAACTGGCGGTGTTGGAGGTCAGGGGAAATACTAGAGACAGAGTGGAGACAGAGGCCAAATCAGAGAATGTTTAAATCTGAAGTAGTTACAATTTGGAGGCAGCAGCAGTTTGCCCTCCACACAGCAGGGGATCAGTTGATGTTACCGACCCCCACTTTCACATGAACGAGTGTGTTTTTCTGTGTGGACAGCACTTCCGAGCACCAACTAGCGTTGTTGGAGCCCAGGGACAATTATGGTGTAGGCCGAGGCCTACTTGGTGGCAGGTGTAAAGCTGAGGTATTTTGACTTTGGAGGGAGCAGGACACTTTGCCCTCCACACAGCAGGGGATCAGCCGACGTTATCGACCCCCACTTTCACATGAACAAGTGTTTTTTTCTGTGTGGACAGCACTTCCAAGCAACAACTGACGATGTTGGCGCCCAGGGATAGTCATTTGGTAGGCTGAGGCCAATTTGGAGGCAGTTTAAGATAAGATGTTGTTTGAATTTGGAGGGAGCAGGACACTTTGCCATACACACAGCAGGGGATCAGCTGACGTTACCGAACCCCACTTACACATGAGCGAGTGTTTTGTCTGTGCGGACAGCACTTCTGAGCCCAACTGGCGGTGTCGGAGCCCAGGGAAAATCAGGTAGTAGGCCGAGGCCTACTTGGTGGCAGTTTGCGATTGTTTCTAGACTACTACTAACTGTCAACGTACTCCAATTAGGCCTCTGTCTTCACTCTGTTTCGAGTATTTCCTCTGGCTTCCAACCACGCCAGTTGCTGCTCTGAAATGGCGTCTGCACAACCCACACTTGTTCCTGTGTTACTGGGGTTCTGTAACACCAGCTTCTCCCTAGAGGTGAGTCAGGCAATGTCTCCTGCTCTGTCCACATTTCCACTACAAGTAGTGGGAATGTAGACAAAGCAGGAGACATTGACGTGCTCACCTCTAGAGATGAGCAGATGTTACAGGACCCAGGTAACACAGGAACAAGTGTGGATTGTGCAGACGGCACTTGAGAGCAGAAACAGGCGGTGTTGTAGGCTGGAGGAAATACTCAAAACAGAGTGGAGACAGAGGGCAAATCAGAGAACATATTAAATCAGAGGTAGTCAGAAGTTGTAGGCAGCAGGAGAGTTTGCCGTACACACAGCAGGGGATCAGCTGACGTTACCGAACCCCACTTACACATGAGCGAGTGTTTTGTCTGTGCGCACAGCACTTCTGAGCAACAACTGGCGGTGTCGGAGCCCAGGGAAAATCAGGTAGTAGGCCGAGGCCTACTTGGAGCCAGGTGTAAATCTGAGGTTGTTTGACTGTGGAGGGAGCAGGACACTTTGCCATACACACAGCAGGGGATCAGCTGACGTTACCGAACCCCACTTACACATGAGCGAGTGTTTTGTCTGTGCGGACAGCACTTCTGAGCCCAACTGGCGGTGTCGGAGCCCAGGGAAAATCAGGTAGTAGGCCGAGGCCTACTTGGTGGCAGTTTGCGATTGTTTCTAGACTACTACTAACTGTCAACGTACTCCAATTAGGCCTCTGTCTTCACTCTGTTTCGAGTATTTCCTCTGGCTTCCAACCACGCCAGTTGCTGCTCTGAAATGCCGTCTGCACAACCCACACTTGTTCCTGTGTTACTGGGGTTCTGTAACACCAGCTTCTCCCTAGAGGTGAGTCAGGCAATGTCTCCTGCTCTGTCCACATTTCCACTACAAGTAGTGGGAATGTAGACAAAGCAGGAGACATTGCCGTGCTCACCTCTGGAGATGAGCAGATGTTACAGGACCCAGGTAACACAGGAATAAGTGTGGATTGTGCAGACGGCACTTGAGAGCAGAAACAGGCGGTGTTGTAGGCCGGAGGAAATACTCAAAACAGAGTGGAGACAGAGGGCAAATCAGAGAACATATTAAATCACAGGTAGTCAGAAGTTGTAGGCAGCAGGAGAGTTTGCCGTACACACAGCAGGGGATCAGCTGACATTACCGAACCCCACTTACACATGAGCGAGTGTTTTGTCTGTGCGCACAGCACTTCTCAGCAACAACTGGCGGTGTCGGAGCCCAGGGAAAATCAGGTAGTAGGCCGAGGCCTACTTGGATCCAGGTGTAAATCTGAGGTTGTTTGACTGTGGAGGGAGCAGGACACTTTGCCATACACACAGCAGGGGATCAGCTGACGTTACCGAACCCCACTTACACATGAGCGAGTGTTTTGTCTGTGCACACAGCACTTCTGAGCAACAACTGGCGGTGTCGGAGCCCAGGGAAAATCAGGTAGTAGGCCGAGGCCTACTTGGAGCCAGGTGTAAATCTGAGGTTGTTTGACTGTGGAGGGAGCAGGACACTTTGCCATACACACAGCAGGGGATCAGCTGACGTTACCGAACCCCACTTACACATGAGCGAGTGTTTTGTCTGTGCGGACAGCACTTCTGAGCCCAACTGGCGGTGTCGGAGCCCAGGGAAAATCAGGTAGTAGGCCGAAGCCTACTTGGTGGCAGTTTGCGATTGTTTCTAGACTACTACTAACTGTCAACGTACTCCAATTAGGCCTCTGTCTTCACTCTGTTTCGAGTATTTCCTCTGGCTTCCAACCACGCCAGTTGCTGCTCTGAAATGCCGTCTGCACAACCCACACTTGTTCCTGAGTTACTGGGGTTCTGTAACACCAGCTTCTCCCTAGAGGTGAGTCAGGCAATGTCTCCTGCTCTGTCCACATTTCCACTACAAGTAGTGGGAATGTAGACAAAGCAGGAGACATTGCCGTGCTCACCTCTGGAGATGAGCAGATGTTACAGGACCCAGGTAACACAGGAACAAGTGTGGATTGTGCAGACGGCACTTGAGAGCAGAAACAGGCGGTGTTGTAGGCCGGAGGAAATACTCAAAACAGAGTGGAGACAGAGGGCAAATCAGAGAACATATTAAATCAGAGGTAGTCAGAAGTTGTAGGCAGCAGGAGAGTTTGCCGTACACACAGCAGGGGATCAGCTGACGTTACCGAACCCCAGTTACACATGAGCGAGTGTTTTGTCTGTGCGCACAGCACTTCTGAGCAACAACGGGCGTTGCTGTTGCCCAGGAAATAAAGTTCAGGTCATAGAAACATGAACACAACAGGAGACCTGGATCCTGTTGCCAGCCAATTATTTATTCTGGAAGAGGACTGGCAAATTCAGGTGAGATCCAGGCCTTGTTCATTTTCACAAAAGTAAGCCGGTCAACATTATCGGCGGATAGTCCACACCACCTGCAGCACTAAAGACACGTTCCGATAATACACTGGCAGCAGGGCAAGCCAGCACCTCCAATGCATACTGGCTAAGCTCTGGCCATGTATCCAGCTTAGAGACCCAATACTTGAACGGGGAAGAGCTGTCTGGGAGTACACTAACAGGGCAAGACAAGTAGTCTGTCACCATCTGACGGAAACGTTGCCTCCTGCTTTGTAAGTTGTCCCGGTAGCGAGGATCTAGGAGGGTGTACACCCAATAATCAGCCGTGTGGAGAATGTTGGCAATGCGGTGGTCATTTAACAAGCACTGTAGCATGAAATCAACCATGTGCTGCAGACTGCCAAATGGACCGGAAACGCTGTCCCCAGCTTCAGGCAGCATCTCTGCCTGCTCAGCATCACCCCACCCTCGCTGTACACACTGACTACTAGAGCCTTGTGTACCTCCCTCCTCTGGAGAGATGTGTTCCTCCTCCTCCATTGACTCCTCGTCATCCTCCTCACTAAGTGTCCCCTGCCTGGGCCTTTGTGTGGAAGCACGTTGCGCAGATTTGCCAGAAGCAGATGGCATTTCTAACTGCTCATCCTCGACCTCTTCAAAAACCTCCTCACTTAGTGCTTGTAAGGTTTTTTGAAGCAGACAGATGAGGGGGACAGTCATGCTGATTAGTTCATCATCTGCACTGGCCATCCGCGTGGAGTCATCGAAGGCACGCAAAACTTGGCAGATGTCCCTCATAGTGGCCCACTCAGTGGTGGTGAAGTGTGTCCGGCGCACAATGCGACTTGTTTGCGCCTGATGCAACTGGTACTCCATTACTGCTGCCTGCTGCTCACACAACCGCTCCAACATATGTAACGTTGAATTCCACCTGGTGGGGTGGTCACATATGATGCGATGTTCTGGCAGGCGGAATCGTCGTTGCAGAGATGCAATGCGCAATCTTGCCATGCTGGAACGCCGCAAGTGAGCACACTCTAGGCGAACCTTGTGCAGCAGTGCATCAAGATCCGGATAGTCCCTCAGAAAGCTCTGCACGACCAAATTGAGCACGTGTGCCAGACATGGTATGTGAGTGAGGTTGCCTAGGCCCAGAGCTGCCACTAGATTTCGGCCATTGTCACTCACTACCAAACCTGGCTGGAGATTTACTGGCACAAACCACACATCGCTCTCCTGCTTGATGGCATTCCAGAGCTCCTGTGCTGTGTGGCTCCGATTCCCCAAAGAAATTAATTTAAGGACGGCCTGTTGACGTTTGGCCAAACCTGTGCTCATATCTGGCCTAACAGGCTCACGCAGTGCTGATTCCGAGGAACTAGAGTAGGAGGAGGACTCAATATGTACAGACTGCATTCCTGCAATCCTTGGAGTTGGCAGAATACGTACAGAGCCACTCTCCAGATCTGTACCCGGCTCCACAACATTGACCCAATGGGCAGTGAGGGAAAGGTATCGTCCCTGTCCATGGCTACTGGTCCACGCATCGGTGGTCAGGTGGACCTTGCTACTGATGGCATTTAGTAGCGCATTTTTAATTTTTCCCTCCACATGCTTTTGCAGGGCAGGGACGGCTTACCTGCTGAAATAAAAGCGGCTGGGCACATTGTATTGTGGAACTGCCAATGACATCAAGTTCCGGAAGGTGTCAGTCTCCACCAGCCTGAATGACAGCATCTCAAGGGCCAGTAGTTTGGCAATGCCGGCATTCAGAGCCAGTGCTCGGGGATGGTTTGCCGAGTATGGCCGCTTTTTCTCCCATGCCTGTGCTACCGATTGCTGGTGAGTGGCCTGGGAGTGTGCTGATGACTGCGAACGTGGTTCAGTGGGTGGAATTTCACTGGGTCTCTGGACAACAATGGCAGTGGTTCTTCCATGGCGCTCCAGTGAGGAAGCCGAACCAGCTGTGTGTGAGCTGGAGGAAGAGGCCCCAACACGAGCTGAAGAGGTGGTAGGTGCTGCTGAAGGTTGGCCTACATCTTCAGTGTGTCTGTGTAACTCCACCTCGTGCTTGGTACGCACATGTTTCCACATATTTGTGGTATTGAGGTTGGTCACATTTTTCCCTCGTTTCACTTTCTGATGACACAGCTTGCATTTGACAAAGCAAATGTCATCTGCAACTGTGTCAAAAAAAGACCACGCACTGCAAGTCCTGGGAGCGCCCGTTTTGTGTTTTGGAAGAGGATTGCTCCTCACGGGTGCCAAAGTGGAGGCTACAGGCAACAAAGTCTGCCCCCGCCCTCTCCCTCCTCTTTTGGCCGTTCGGGGAATCTCTTCCTCAGAGCTGCTCCCACCACCTTCCTGTGGCTGACGCCATGATGGGTCAAGGACCTCATCATCTCCACTCCCCTCTTCAAGCACCGGCTGGTCCTGGGTTGTCTCGCCAGCACCGTACGCACCAGAAATTGGCAACTGAGTCTCATCATCATCAGATGAGCACTGAGGTGTGCTGACAATAGGCACTGGCCCACCCGCCTCTTCAGATTCAGAGGGACAAAGCAGTTGCGCATCACTGCATACTCCCTCTTCTTCACGCTCTAGAATGCTGCTTGGCTGGCCACCTCTTTCCAAGCCAACAGATTCTGAGAACAGAAGTAAAGATTGAGATGGCTCCTGTCCAGGGCTCTCAGACTGCCTGGGCAATTTGGCAGGTGGTGAAGTGACAGATGGTTGCTCTTCAGTGCTCTGGCCTTGGGAGGATGCGGAAGTCATTGAAGTGGATGCGTTAGCTTTCCATCCATCCGACAACGGCTTCAATTTGTTCGTCACGCAGCAGTGGGGTACGGCGAGGTCCTACAAAGCTGCGCATGAAGGACTGTTGCCTGGTAAAAGTGGGGGATGCCGGGTCACTGGTGGCCGCAGCAGACACCGAATCCCCACGTCCTCTCCCTGCTGAATCCCCCCGTCCTCTCCCTGCTGAAACTCCACGGCTACGACCACGTGCCTTACTCCCTGCCTTCTTCATCTTGGTAGACTGATAAAGATAGGCAGAAAAGTAAAAAAGGGGTGGCTTAGTGTTCTTATTCCTGAACACCTGCTAACCAGTATAAGAAATACTAATTTGGCTAAGAGTGTGTGTACTACACTTTAATATGATCTAATGTGGCCTAGACAACTGTAAAGTGGAGTGTTTGGTGAACTTTAATTCCTTTTTTTTGGGGGGGGGGAAAGAAAAGGATGTGACCAAAGTTTGAAAGCTATAGTATCACAAACTTTTTGGAGCGATTACAATGCAGGAAGCTAACCTACAATTTTATTGATGAGGCTCCAAAAAATAGGGTGATACTAGTCTGGCTGGCCCTGAAGGGCACAAGCCAGCAAAAAGGCTCCTCTATCTAATCCTATATAGTGTTTGCAACCAACCAATGACAATGGATGCGGTTGGAAGCACACTAATATAGGAGCAAAAATCTGGCTAAATTAGCTGCAAAAAAAGGACTATGTATGAGGCAGTGACGCACGCTGAGCGGACTACAGCTAGCGGTGGCTGTAGAACACACTGCAACATGAGCTGCACTCACACACAGAGAGACCTATCAGACAGCCAAAAACAGTGCAGAGATATTGGCTATAGCACTGAAAGGCTGCTGAAAGGCTCCGCTGTCCACTCCTTTAGTGTTTGCAACCAACGTATATGGATACGTATGGAAGCACACTATACAGGAGAAAAAAAAAGCAGCAATAAAAGAAAAATGTGTATTAGGCAGAGACACATGCTGGCTGGCCTACAAGCAGACGTGCCTGCAGGACACACTACACAGTGTGGGTCTGCACTCACACAGCCCTTGCAGACAGCTGTGAAAACAGCGCTGCTAGGGAAAAGCAAGCTACAGTGGTGGTTTATGTAGCCTGGGTTAAGCACTATATGTTTTGTGGAATCGCTATTTCTAACTGTCCCTCACAGTCTTCAACAGCAGCCTGTCCCTAACTGAATTCACAGCAGAGTGACCAGAAATGTTGGCTGCAGCGCTTTTTATAGTGCATCATGACATCATTTCAGCAGCCAATCACAGCCATGCCAGTAGTTAACATGCCTACATGCCTAACAGGATGTGCCCACACTTCTGAGAATCCCCATTGGCTGAATCAAATCGAGCGGGCTCCTAGCATTATGGGAACTTCCGATTCCGGTATTCAATATGAAAAAAGTATCGGAACTAAGTATCGGAATTCCGATACAGCTAATATCGGCCGATACCCGATACTTGCGGTATTAGAATGCTCAACACTAGTCATTAGCTAAATAAAAAATAAATAAAAATGATTATTATTATTATTACTTGTGTGTGAAATTTGATATCGGTTTTTGTGGGGGAAATTTGGAAACATGCTCTGTGGGTGCAATTTTTACCTGGACTACTGGTAGAAAGTCTCGCTGCAGACTGCCAGCTCGTTCCAGGATCATACTACAAGCTCTACTGAATGATACAGTTTAGAGCTGTGAGAGTACTCTGCCCCATGCTCTTTGGGTGAAATTTGTAAACTACTTCTAATGAGGTACTCTAACTGTCTTGCTCTTACCCCCATTTATCTTCTTTTTGCACTCCACTAGCCTTCACTATGATCATTTTACAGCCATTTTAAAGCACTGACATTCGGGTCCCCATTGATTTCTATTGGGTCTGTGTCTGGGTCAAATTCAGACCTGAACCAAACTTTTTACTATATGTTTGTCAAATCCGGCAAGCGCGAACATCTACGGGTTCACTCATCTCTTGTTATCACAATAACAAGTGACTGATGAGGCCACGTGGTCCAGGACAGCATCTCATCTGAACATTCGAATTTTAGAGTCTGCAGGTAAGTATGTCCTATATTTTTTCTTTCATGAACATATCTTCCCATTGTTAAGAACAGACAACCCTCTTAACTGAACATAAAAAGAGGCTTATGAAGGGAAAGATAGAAGATGCATCATTTGAGCAATACTTAAGTCTTAGGCTACTTTCAGACTTGCGTTATGAGGTGCAGCGCAGGGCCACCGGTAAGCTCCGCCCCCTGCCACGCCTCCTCCGGTCAGCTCCTCCTATGGGCGCATTTCGCTGCATGCGACCGGCGTACCCTATATTTAGCATTGGGTACACTGGCTGTGCGCTGGTATGCTTTTGCCAGGGCATGCGCCCTTTTGGCGCTGCGCCGAGCACACAAAAATGCAACACAGTGCATTTGGCGCATGTCAGCACAGCACCAAAAGGGCGCATGTGCCGGCAAAAGAATACCAGCGCACGGCCAGCATACCCAATGCTAAATATAGGGTACATCGGTCGCATGCAGTATCATGCGCTCATAGGAGGAGCTTACCGGTGGAGGCGTGGCTGGGGCGGAGCTTAGCAGCGGCCCTGCGCTGCACCTCATAATGCAAGTCTGAAAGTAGCCTTAGAGATGAACGGATCTTTTGAAACGCAAATTCGCCTACTGAACCAAATTTTCCTAAATTGTTGGTGAATTAATTTGTGCGTATCTCAAAACTGGAGAGCTTGACATTGTTTGGAAAATACACATTGGGGAGAAGAGAGAGAATTATAACCCATCTGAACCATAAGAGTTTACATTTTACAGGTGAGAAAGCACCCTTCTGACCATAAATGCTTAAACTCTACAAAATAAAGAAAATGAGGACATTGCTTACCATACGAACTTATACACTACGAGAGAGAGAGAGAGAGGGTGAAAGAAAGATTGAGTACCCTTCTGAGAATAAGAAATTATGCTCTACGTGAGAGCGGTACCCTCTTATGCAAGGTATGGGTTATCTGTAAAATGACATAACTGCAGGGTATTATAGGGAGGCCTACGCGGCAATGCAAAATGAAATTAGCCTGGTTCGAGATGGTTCAGCAATCCAGGAGCTAATGTTGGGGAATGTTTTTTTTTGCAAACTGCTAATCAAATTTTAAAATCTTCAAATTCATTTGAAACAGCAAATTTCAGGAAATTTAACACAAAATTTATCCTCTGCAGATCTAACCGCTCATCTCTAGTAAGTATAACTGTGATCATTTCTATTTGTCATACTCCTTCACAAGATGTAAACTTTATTTTTATATTGATGTTAGTTGTGACCATAAGAGCTTATAATTTACAAGTGAGAGAGGATTCTGCTGCCCATAAAAAAGCTAACACTCAACAGGAGGAAGGATGTGACGAACAGCACGAACCGCTGTTCGCCACTTACGGGTGACTAACAGAGGTCCCGCTGCCACCAAAATACGACGGACAGCGGACCCTGTGTCACCACTATGTCACAATCCCACCACTGACACCGGTGTATCAGCGGACGGAGGGACGTGACTATAGTTGAGCGATACCGTCCGATACTTCAAAGTATCGGATCGGAATGGATCGGCCGATCTTAAAAAAAAAGTATCGGTATCGCCGATTCCGATACCGGAAGTCCCATTCAAGTCTATGGGACTTCCGGTATCGGAATAAGAAAAACCCTGTTTTTGCCTTGTACAGCCTCTCTGGGGTCTGTACGGGCCTTTCGGGGGGCTGTGCCGGCCTGCCAGGGGGTCTGTGCAGGCTCCGGTGGTCTGTGCCGGCCTGCCGGGGGGCTGTGCCGGCCTGCCGGTGGTCTGCGCAGGCTCCGGTGGGCTGTGCCGGCCTGCCGGGGGGCTGTGCCGGCCTGCCGGTGGTCTGTGCAGGCTTCGGGGGTCTGTGCAGGCATCGTCCGATGGGACTACAAGTCCCATCGGGCGATGCCTGCTACCATGACAGTGATTGACACATTAGCCAATGATGGGACAGTAGTAGTCCCATCATCCGGCTAATGTGTTGAATGTAAAAAAAAAAAAAAAAAAAATTACATGCTACATACATGCTACATACATACAACATGCATACTACATACATGCTACATTCATACTACATACTACATACATGCTACATTCATACTACATATATACTACATGCAACATACATACTACATATATACTACATGCATGCAACATGCATACTACATATATACTACATGCAACATACATACTACATATATACTACATGCATGCAACATGCATACTACATATATACTACATGCTACATACATACTACATATATGCTACATACATACTACATGCATGCTACATACATACTGCATGCTACATACATACTACATGCTACATACATACCACATATATACTACATACATACTACATGCATGCTACATGCTACATACATACCACATACATACTACATACATACTACATGCATGCTACATGCATGCTACATGCTACATACATAACACATATATACTACATGCATGCTACATACATACTACATGCTACATACATACCACATACATACTACATACATACTACATACATACTACATGCATGCTACATACATACTACATGCTACATACATACTACATATATACTACATGCATGCTACATACATACTACATGCTACATACATACTACATACATACTACATGCATGCATACTGCATGCTACATGCATGCTACATACATACTACATACATACTACATGCTACATACATACCACATATATACTACATACATACTATATACAATACATTCATACAATACATACATAGACATACAGTACATATAACATAGAGTAACATACTTACCAATACTTGTCACATTGTTCCCCGAAGCCATTGTCTTTTACGGAATAAATATTAACATAACAAACCACAAAAATACTCACCCACGATCCGAAGCAGTCCACGAGTGTGTCCCACGACGATCTTGGGTAGAGAACTGCAGCATCAGCTGCTGCTGCCGTTCTCTACGGGCTGCAGGAATCCAATGACGGAAGGTAGGTATCCTTCCGCACTGTATTCCTCCGCCACTTAAAAAAAAAAAAGTCCCTAGTCTCACTTTATGCCATTGCTGTGTGGGAATTTACACAGACCCCCGGACATCAGCACAGCCCCCCGGCAGGCCGGCACAGCCCCCCGGCAGGCCGGTACAGACCCCCACAGGGTGCACAGACCACCGGCAGGCCGGCACAGCCCCCCGGCAGGCCGGTACAGACCCCCACAGGGTGCACAGACCACCGGCAGGCCAGCACAGCCCCCCGGCAGGCCGGTACAGACCCCGGGCAGTCCACACAGCCCCCCGGCAGGCCGGCAGAGACCCCCCGGAAGGCCCGAAATGACGGCGCATCATGATGCGCACACACCGCGCATCATGATGATGTCATTTCGGCTGTCAATCAACTTTGAACTTCCGATTCCGATGCCGACTTCCGATATTGAAAAAATATCGGAAGTCGGTATCGGAATTCCGATACAGCAAGTATCGGCCGATACCCGATACTTGCGGTATCGGAATGCTCAACACTAGACGTGACACAATGCCGGCACACGGCTATCACAGGCGCAGTGGGGCTTATCTTAGTTATCCCACCACTGGCACCATGTGACCAAAAATATCCAGCAAGCTAATCTCGCTCTACAATTTGCCACAGGGGGAGTTTAAGGGCGGCACGGTGGCTCAGTGGTTAGCACTGCAGCCTTGCAGCGCTGGAGCCCTGGGTTCGAATCCCACCAAGGACAACATCTGCAAGGAGTTTGTATGTTCTCCCCATGTTTGCGTGGGTTTCCTCCGGGTACTCCGGTTTCCTCCCACATTCCAAAGACATACTGAGAGGGAATTTAGATTGTGAGCCCCATCGGGGACAGTGATGATAATGTGTGCAAAATGTAAAGCGCTGCAGAATATGTTAGCGCTATATAAAAAAATAAAGATTATTATCCCGCTGGCTATAAGAACTAACACTCTGCAATCATAATAATCTAAACGCTACAGGAGAGAGAGGACCCTGCTGACGATATGAGCGTACACTCTACGTGAGAGAAAGAACTCTGTTGACCATTAAGCTTTACAATCTATAAGAGAGAGGAATCTGCTGAACAAAAGAGCCTACACTTTACAGGAGAGAGAGAGAGACACCCCTATGCAAGATATGATAATCCGTAAGATACTGCAATGCAAAATAACATCAGCCCACTATCTGATTCTGCAGCATTGTGGGAAATGGTGAAATGTGTTTTTTTTTTTTGCAAATGGAAAATCGAATCTCAACATGTTTAACATCAGTGAAGCTGTAAATTTCAGGATATTTTATTCAAAATCAATCTTCTGCTAATCGATTTACTCAACTCCAGTAATAATAGGTGTGATAAACTATTGTCATATTCCAAAGCAAGATGCAAACTTGATTTTAATATTGAAGTTAGTTGAGAGTACAGTTTGCAAATTTATTATTTTTTGCATCATAGAAGTTCTGTATAATGTACAGTATACTGATGATAATGACTAATAATAAACCCAGTTCTACTACATCTGATAACATTTTATTTTTTCCATATTTGCTTAGTAAAGTGCCAACATACTATTTAGCCTTGATAGTAACTTGGATAATTTATCTATCTTCCAGATCATATACGTAAGTATTTCACATAGTGACATTCATCTGTGCATCCGCAATTCACTCTGCACATGGCTCATTTAAAATCTAATGAAACAGGACCTTTTTATGATATCATAATGTCAATTCATGGCACATACTATATCACATGTTCATTAAAGCGTGAGTAAAATATGCAGAAATCCTAATTATTACATGTTTGTGTTAATAAGAGATTAAACACAAACATTTTACACAGTATTAATCCATGACATTGTCTTTGCACATTCTCCTGATTTCATGAAAGCATTAATCTCCTGCATGTGATAGTTAGTTTGCCAGAAAGTTAGTTTCCATTTCAATGGCTAAAATAAAACATTGTATATCATTACCACAATCATCACAGTAAGTTCTGTAAATCCAAATTGATGCATGAAGGATTGCGGTGTTTAAATCCATTCCATTAACGTTTAATGACCAAACAGAAAATTAGAATATCAGAGATGAACTATCTGCAGACTAAATGTGTGAACTCAATGAAACGTAGGAGTAAACGATGTGATAAAGAATTACATGCATGGCATACTGCATAACTCCAAGAAATATATTTTATATTGAATTAATAGTTTTATGAATTTTTTTCATTTCGAAGGCTTAAAAATGATAGTCTTATTTGCAATAATTTATTTAAAATTTGGCCAAATCAAAGTAACTTATTTTTACACTATCAATATTAAGTTCTCAGTAATAGTCTCAATGACATGTATTAGAACATATGTACATCATAAGATTCAATTACGGTAATTAAAAGGAATCATTCTATTCAGACTAACAATTTTTTAACAAATCTACTGAATGTGAAACATTTGCTTCAGCTCACATTTTGGCATGAAAGAACCTGAACTGTAAAGTTCGGGGTTCGTACCGGACTTCTAGTGTCCGGAACTGAACCCCAAACATGGATTTTTTACCAGATTTTCGATTTACTGTTCGGGTTCGAAAGCCTAATAAAATTTGTTGATAGGCTGCCGCACAGCCAATCAACATGCTTTTAGGCTGTGGGCACTTCCTGAGCCATCACGCCATGCCAGGTATTCACATGGCTGTGATTGACCAGGGCATCGCGTGACTGGGCTGTATAAATGACGAATCACGAGTGCCCCAGCCATTCTGCTCTGATTAGAGTAGGGACAAGACATAGCTGGAGTGAGGGACTGTTATATCCTCCCCAAGAACCTGCTCTTGCAACTTCTGCTTCTGTCGTCAGGCGCATTCACTCTGTGGGCACAGCTAGTGATAGAAATGTCAGTACCTGGAGCTCTGGATGACAGACATTACCCAGCTACTAAGGTTAGAGTAGCTTGGACCTGTAGTGCCGTCCAGTTTGGCAGCATGGGTATATGTGCTGTCCAGCTTGAGTTATCAGCCCCCTGGTCCAACCTATTTTGGAGAGCAGCACACCCTATTAAAGCTTCTGCCTTACTGCTGGAAACTGCTAGATATAGCTTTATGTTTCCCTAGCTAGGTATGTGTTTTCTGCTCCTGTTTTGCTGAGCGTATACCTGTTTTGATCCCCGTTTGTTTCTGACTATTCTTATGGATCCTGATTTTGTCATTGACAAGGCCTCTCAGGTCTGACCCTGCTTGGTGACTATTCCTACCTCTGGCTTGTGTCAAGTCTGTCCAAGGCAGTCTTCTGAACCTTAAGGGCCTGTCACACTAAGCGATATCGCTAGCAATATCGCTATAATGTCACTGGTTTTTTGCTATGTCTGATGCTTACCTCCAACCGCTCCCCCGCTGGTTATCGCTGATCGCGCAAGAACGTCCTGGACCATTTCTTGTCAGCTTCCTGCTGTGGAGACGAGTGATGCGTGGACGCGGGCGGGAGGACGTCAGGATTGCCTCGTCTGACAGGTAAGTAGTGACCTCCGACCCTTGCGATGTCGCTGGTGAGATCTGCCTGTGTGGCAGCTCACTAGCGACCACTTAGCGATGCACCAGCGATCCTGACCGCATCATATCGCTGGTCGGGATCGCTGGTGCATCGCTAAGTGTGACAATAAGCTTAGACCTCCAACAGGCATTACATTATATCTAGCCTTCCCCAACAGTTTGCCTCATTTATTCAGAAATTTTGCTGATGTATTTGAGAGGCAAAACCAAACACATAGTCAAAACCTCCAGGGGGCCAAAAAGCTGCCAAAATAGCTCAAATTAGGGACAAACACCAGGAAGAGTGGCATCAATTGGCCCACAGTAGAAATTTGATAGTGGCACAGCAGCAGTCAGCCATGGGCCAAGCATGAGGTATCACAGTCTAGGCCAGTATTTAAAGCTTTGAATTGAAGTTTAAATGAAGACAAGGTGGGTGAGGGACTGGTCTAATCCTGCGGTGCTGTTAGCTCTGATACCTCATGCAACAGCTTAAACTGGATTTTTGCTCAGCCACACTCATGTGGCACAAATATCAGCTAGGTAGACCACAAATATAGGCTAGATTTATTTCTAAAAGTGCCATGATCTTTATGTCCACTAATAATTAACATAGTAACACTGATTGCAAACAGACATATGCCTACCAAATCAACTTGTTCTCCTCAAATTCTGCTACACTTTTTAAGCCAATTTCAATTCCAATTTTTTCATCTGTAGGAAAATTCCCAGCTACAATTATAGCAATCTGAATAAATCCATGGATCAAAAAAATATCTCCAGTAATCTAATCATATACCTTTTAACATTGTCACTTTCAAGAAAGAAAATTTTTTTCTTGGCATTATAGTACAGTATACAGTTACAGTAGTATAGTATTTCAATTACTACTCTGGTTGCCAGCCTTTGAAACCACTCAAGCTCTACTAAGTCTGTCTTTTATACCGCTTACCCACACTTATTTACCTTCGAAGGTTGATTTCCAGTACTGGATGCTACTGTTAGAGGGAACCTGTAACCATAAAAATGCTTTCCAATATTTTGACATCATGTTACATACTGTAGCAGGAGGTGTTTTGCAGATGGATTTATAGTCTTTGCGGAAAAAATTCAAGGGTCTATGGGACAGTCCTATCAGTGAATGGCAGCCTTCACTGTAAAAATATGTATAGAAATATAATAATCAGTCACCAATTTGGACCTGCTGCTGGACCTCTGAGCCCAGAATGAGCAGGGAGTTAATTGAATAAATACATTATACTGGATCTTTTCCCACAAAACTACTTATCTATTGGTTCTGCTTCTCCACCTCTATAATGTAATGCTGGTACATAAGACTGCTTGTTCAATGCAACAGGTCCTATTTAGTCCTCAACTAATTCACTTTATTCATATATAGTATAAATTGCTTTATTATAGAACAGGTCAATGCCATTTTTTTGCCCAGAGGCTCCATCAACCATGGCCCTGGTTATGGTTTATTCATACATATCCTGCACTCACTTACATTAACACTTGAGGAAATCATTGACTTTAGATTAAATTAGAATTACAACTGTTTAAGGTGAATCTCAAAATCCTGACGCCTACTTTTATGGATAAAATAGCCAATTTCATTGCTCAGATGTGATTATGGCCCGTTCTCTCACACAAACACTCTTCAGATCCTGAAGCTCTTGATCTTTAGTTCATTCCATAAATGTTCTATTGGATTCAGGTCACATGATTGTCTGAGCCTTTCTAGCAGCTTTATTTTCTCTGAAACCAACTGATAGTTTACTTGCCTGGGTGTTTTGGATCACTGACTTGCCAAAATGTTCACCCTCATTTTATCTCCATCATCTTGGTAGATGGCAGCAGTAGAGATGAGCGACTTTGCCTTTTTTCGGGTCAAGTCGGGATTCATGAAACCCAACTTTCTCAAAAGTCGGGTCGAACGAAATCGGCCGATTATCGTGAAAAGTCGAAGGCCGACTGAAACAGGAAACCCAATGCAAGTTAATGAGGAAGAAAAGTCGGTAGTGAGTGGAGGACAGGAAACACACCTACAGTGCCAATTTTAATGCCAAAAACATCAATTCTTATTACTTAAGCTTGCCAACCTTAATTTACTTTATAATAATAGTTGCGCATTGAAAACTGGGGGTTATTTGGCTAAAGTTGTGGGGGGGGTAGTTCTGGCTCCAGATTTTCGTGGGTCCAGGGCCAAAGAGTGTCAATGGGCTCCTTTAACACATGCCACAATTCATGATCCTCTGATATGGCAGAGAAATAGCGGTATAGTACAATGAAAAATACTTCACTTCTTACATCTCATGACTGATATCCATTTTAAATTCTCCAATAGCTCCAAAAACGGACAGTATATTACTCCATACAGTATTATGGCCACCGCATAGTGCGCTATACAGAGTAATGAGGCCCACATATTTCTCCATACAGAATCATTGGTCACATATAATGTTTGAAACAGTATATGATGAGCTCCACATAATGCTACAGTATATGTTGGTCCCCATGGATGAAGCTCCACTGTGTTATGGGCCCAAATAATGTTCCATATATAATGGGCCCCATTTCTAATGCTCCAGTGCATAATGGGCCCTGTAAATGCTGCTCCAGTGTCTGATGTCCACCTTTGGAATGCTCCAGTGTATGGTGGGCCACATATATCATTCTCCAGAGTATAGTGCTCCCCAAAAATAGCTGTCCCAACATTGAAAACAATTAAATAAGTCTCTTCGCTAGGGAATCCCTGTACTAGTCTGGACTCCTCATCGTCCCCATCTTCCATCTCACTGCACTTGGACTGTTTAGGCAGAGGGCGTACAGATGTGATGTCATTGCGCTCTCTGACCAGAATGTCACTGTCAGGAAAAGTGGAAGACGTCACGGCGGTGGAGCAGGGAGAGGCAAGTATTTCAACTTTGCAAGTGCTGTGATCCTGCGCAAGCAGTGGGGGCCCACTCGTTGGCGACGGCACTGGCACAGGGCACCTCATAGTACGCCGGTGTGTCTGATGGTGGGTGTGCACCCCCACCGTCAGAGACACTTGATTCTACTATGAGGGACCTTGTGCCAGTGCCGTTGCCAAACAGTGTGCCCACCCACCTGTACAGGTCAAAGGCACTCGCACGGGTGTGTGCGCCAGGTGGTGACCCCGGCCCTGTGGGGGGAGGCAGCCCAGTTAGGGAGGTGGAAAAATTGGCATATGTTGATGTTGGACATTCAGCAGCTGCAAATGGAGTAATTGGAGAAGTCCGTGGAAGAGGAGGACAAAAGCAAGCCATTTTTCTGGCAACCTATGTGTCAGCAGGAAAGGGTGGGGCAAAATCCTTTAAAACCCATGCATAGTTCATTTCAATGAAGGTTAGATCATCAACATTTTGGGTCAACAGACAGGTCCTTTTTTCTGTCAGGATTGATCCAGCAGCACTGAAGACTCGTTCAGATAACACACTAGCAGCAGGGCAAGCGAGCTCCTGTAAGGCATATTGTGCCAATTCAGGCCAGGTATCAAGCTTACTGGCCCAATAGTCAAAGGGGAATGACCGGCGAGGGAGAACATCGATATGGGAGGAGAAGTAGTTTGGCACCATAGATGACAACTGCTGCCTCCTGTCACTTTCGATCGATGCAGTATTACCGGTCGTGTGAGTGGTACTTGAAAAATCAGTCCACAACATGGTCATGAAACCCCTGTGTCCAATGCGACTTCGGCTGTGTGCACCACGAATACCTCTTTCATGCTGCCACCTACGGCTTGTTGGAAAAACATCACCGCCGCTGTGTGCTGGGAATGCCTCAAACAAATGGTTTACCAGAGTTGCTTGTTTGTTAGCCAATATTAGCTCTAGGTTTTCCTGTGGCATGATGTTTTGGAATTTGCCTTTATAGCGTGGATCCAGGATGCTGGCCAACCAGTAGTCGTCATCGTTCATCATTTTGGCTATGCGGGGGTCCCTTTTAAGGATCTGCAAGGGATAATCAGACATGTGGGCCAATGTTCCAGGTGTCAATGATGCACTGCGAGTGCTGGGTGGAGGTTCACTTTCTGGCAAATCCACATCCCTCCAGTCACGCACAAACCCTGTACCTGACCTTGCCACACGAACATTTTTTCTTGCCCCCTGAGAAGCATCCTCCTCCCAAAAATAATCATCCCCATCATCCTCCTCCTGCTCTTCCTCTTCTTCCTTCACCTCGTCCACGAAACTTCCCTGACCAGAAAGCACTGCACCATCAGGTTCCAGGTGTGAGCCAGGCAAGGTATGTGTCTGAGTTTTGAAAGGGCTATGGCTGCCACAAAATTCCGGCCGTTATCACTAACTACCTTGCCTGCCTCAAGATATAGACTGCCCAGCCATGACTCAGTTTGTCGCTGCAAGTAGTCAGCCAGTACCTCTGCGTTGTTTCTGTTGTCGCCCAAACACATAATCTTCAACACAGCCTGCTGACGCTTACCACTAGCTGTTCGATAATGGGACACCAAGTGTGCAACACTGGCAGCTGCGGATGGAGTGCTCGTGTGACTGTGCTCTGTGGACGAGCTTTCGCTTCTGGAGGAGGAGGGTCGAATGCCTACAGCCAACTGCTTCCTAAACCGTGGGCTAGGCAGCACTGTCCCACCACCGCTGTCCCCTGTGGACCCTGCATCCACCACATTAACCCTGTGCGCTGTGATGGACATGTAACGGCCCTGGCCATGCCTACTGGACCATGCATCTGTTGTGAGGTGCACCTTTCCACTCACTGATTGCTTGAGTGCAAGGACACTGCGGTCTTTCACATGCACGTGGAGGGCTGGGATGGCTTTTCACGAAAAGAAGTGCCGACTGGGTAGGTCATAGCGTGGTACTGCGTAGGCCATGAGCTCGCGGAAAGCTTTGCTTTCAACCAACCGGTAGGGCATCATCTCTAACGAGATTAGTTTGGCAATGTGGGCATTCAAAGCCAGTGTACGCGGATGAGATGATGAGTACTTTCTTGCCCTACTCAGAGTCTCTGGTAGGGTGAGCAGGACTTGAGAGCTGCATATGGTGGAACTAGCGGTGGACATGGCCGACTGAGAGAGGGTTGGTGATGGTGTTGGTGGTGTTGCTGATGGACTAGATTCAGTCTTTTGTAGCAATAACATTGTGATTCCATGACTGCTTTGCCCTTGTGACAACACCTCGACCTTTGCTGCTGGTGGTGTGCTAACCGGTGGGCTTACAGTGGGGGAAGCGATGTAGCGTTGCAGACTTCATGAAGCGTTACCTTCATTCAGAGCAGGTGCACATGTGGTATGTGAGGTTTGGTAGTCCGTCCACGCTTGCAAGTGCATGGTGGTTAAATGTCTAAGCATGCAACTGGTATTCAAATTTCTCAGATTTTTCCCTTGGCTAAAGTTCTTTGCAAACTTCTTACAGATAACTTTTGCCTGATCATTAGGATTTTGTTCAAAAAAGTGCCACACTGCACTCTTCCTACTATGGAAGACATTTTGAGACCTTGCACGCTGTGTTAATTTGACCGTCTGGCCAAGCTGTCCTGCAACTCTTGTTTTTTGTAACACGTTTTTGGACTGCTACGGTCCTGCCAGATAACAGCTGTTGCAATGTCGTTGCCTGCTACGGATCCTCCTCCTCCTCTTTTGAGCTATTGGCAGAGGCACCCTCTTCCCCCAATGGATGCCAATCTGGGTCAACAACTGGGTCATCCATTATCTCCTCTTCAATTTCATGTGCACCTTCCTCTGTGTCACCATGTAAGGTGATATAGTATGCGGGAAGGGGCACCTGAGTTTCATCAGGGTCTGATTCTGCCTCAGCATACTGTGAGGACAAGGTAGTGCTCTGAGTGAATGTACCAGCAGAAAAATCTATCAGTGGCTGTGCATCAGTGCACTCCATGTCAGATTCATCTTGGACTGGGGAATTCACGATTTGACTTGCTAACCCAGGCATGGTATGTGAAAAGAGCTCCATGGAGTAATCGGTAGTGTGGCCTGCCGCATCCTTCACTTTTGGTAGGGGTGAAGGACACAAGGAAAGGTGTTGTTCCTGACCAGGAGCCTCCAATGACGACTCGGTGCTTTTATTTTTTGAAACTTCAGAAGAGGAGGCGAGAGAGCTGGAGGTTGTGTCAGCAATGTAAGCCAAAACTTGTTCCTGAAGCTCCAGCTTTAAAAGTGGTTTACCTACTTCCAGAAAAGGCCTTTTGGAGCCAGACGATGAAGCAGGCTCAACACCTCCTGCCTTCGGTGCTATTGTGCTTTTGCCACTACCAACAGATGCAACACCACCATAGGGACTAGCTGGCAACCCCTGCCCACTTCCATGGCGTCTTCAACCATACTTGCTCATTTTTGTAAAAATGTAAGCAAAATACCACCAGCTATATGGTACTGTAAATCAAGGTAGAAGGTGTATCTACTATTGGTGAGAATTTGAATCTCACTAGAGATTTGAGGTCGCTGAACTATTGTCTCTGGCCCAGTAGAGATTACAGCTCAATGTAACAGACTTAAATTGGATGGTGTATGACAAGGTGTAGGGTGTCTATAGGATTGGTGAGAATTTGAATCTCACTATAGATTTGAGGATGCAGAACTATTGTCTCTGGCCCAGTAGAGATTACACCTCAATGTAACAGGCTGAAATTGGATGGTGTATGACAAGGTGTAGGGTGTCTATAGGATTGATGAGAATTTGGATCTCACTATAGATTTGAGGACGCAGAACTATTGTCTCTGGCCCAGGAGAGATTACACCTCAATGTAACAGGCTGAAATTGGATGGTGTATGACAAGGTGGAGGGTGTCTATAGGATTGGTGAGATTTTGGATCTCACTAGAGATTGTAGGAGGCTGACAATGATGCTCTCATTCCAAGTATGGCAGCAGGCAGCCTAATAAGCAGGACTGCTGCACACAAAAGTGTGGAAAAATGAACGCTTGGTAACTGTGCAGAAAAGAGGAAGAAAAGTATTTTTGCTTTTAAAAAAGCAGTTTGCACAGCAGTGTGCAAACAGCAATGCAGCAATCATTGAGCCTTATAAGGCAGCCTAATAACCAACAGAGCTGATGCACAAAAATAGAGCCTCCCCTGTCACTGCACACAAAGTGTTGTGTTGTAAGTGGAAATCGCTAACAGCAGAAGCAGTTTTTTAGTTCTTCTTCCCTGCCTAACGCTCTCCCTACAGAATCAGCAGCAGCAGCAGCTCTCAATATGCTAAGATCTGCATAAGTAAGATGGTGGTCGGCGTTCACTCCCTTTTATAGCCCCTGTGACACCACACAAAGCCAGCAAATCACTTGCATGCCCTTCTCAAAGATGGTGGTGACCGATGCCTATGTCATCGCGTTGCCCACATTGTGCGTCCTCCATCATTGGCTGAAAAAGGGCGCTGGAAGCATCTTTTGAAACGTGACTTTGGTGCTCTGGTCGCCGACCTCGTGGCCGACCTCACACTATGGTCGGGTTTCGTTTCATGAAACCCGACTTCAGCGAAAGTCGTCTACTTTTGAATATGACTGACCCGTTTCGCTTAACTCTAGGCAGCAGATTTTTATCAAGAATGTCTCAGTGCATTTGCCCATTCAACCTTCCATCAATTATATAAAGTTTTCCAGTGTTACATGCTTAAAAACCAATTCAATTCATTTAAAAAAGTGATAAAGAAATTAAAAATACAGTGGTGAACCTATGTTATTGCTATATTAAATAGGGCTCCTAAAATTCATTTTTTAATGAATTGAATAAAGGTCATGTTTTAATGTATCCCATTTACATTTTGAGCAATTTGGCAATATGAATTTTCATCCCTAAAGGGGAGTGTACACTCTATGGTAATTTGTATGCTGAAAAACAGCCACACAGCATGGTGTTTGCATCTCCAAACTCCACTGTTGATATGGTGTTTTGGGGTGATATACAGTACCTTTTGACCTCCAAACATGGTATGTATTATGCCATCCAAAGAGTTCAATTTTGGTTTCATCTGAAAAGACTTTACTCTCTCAGTATTTCACAGGTTTTTCTTAATGTTGTTAGGCAAACTTAAAATGCATTAAAACGTGCATTTTTTTCATCAATAGGGTCTTGCATGGTGAGCATGCATACAGGCCATGGATGTTGAGTGCAATACTTATAATTATATATCAATAGCATCTTTACAAATATATTTGCTTAAAAACTGAGTGACAATACTTATTTCACCAGTCATACAATTGTGATACTAACAATTTAAGCTTCAGAAGTGATTTAACCAGACAACTTAGAATGTTTACAACAATATATCCTTAATAGTGATAAGCGAATGTGCTCGCTACTACTCGTTACTCGGCCGAGTATCACGGTACTCGGTGGGCACCGAGCATTTTTTCAGGATTATTCGGCAGGAACTCAGGCCTCCACCCAGCTTTTTTGGCAGACTTTACAGACCCAGTCACAATGCAGGGATTGTCTGCCAGGCAGTGAAACACTGCAGCCATCTTTGTTGTGGTCATGCAGTGATTGGCTGGCTGCACAGCATTATCAGGGGTATAAGAGACCGGACGCCGCCCTGCTCAGTGCATTCAGCTCCGGATTTAGATAGTGTAGGGCGAGCTGCTGCTCATATAGGGTCAGAAATGGGGATTTATTATTTAGTGTGGGGTCTACCATCCTAAACTACTCAAATACAGATAAACCAACAGTCCTTCTAAGGACTAATTCCGGAGTATATAGGTTCCAGTGTTAGGTAGGCAGGGTAGTGTACGTCGCTCTATACACATCAGTGCAAGGCTTGCAGGCACTCTGCGTGTATATAGATCATTGCATACATCAAGAGGGTCCATTCCCTTCCAGTGTTCTGGTGCTGCTGCTGCATGTAGGATATATTGCCCGTATATACCTAGCCCCATGTGTAATTGACTTTGAACATTTTTTTGGCCAGGGCTAAGAGAGCTTTTTTTTATTGCAAAGCAATCCAGAGCCCTTTTTTTCCTCCCTTTGCTTTTTGACAGTGCACAATACAGCCAGATCCTTTTCCTAGCACAACATAAAAATCCAGCAATATTAAAGGGGTCCCAAACATCTCTTTCGAGTGCGCAGAGAAATATTTAATTTTTATGTGGTACGGTTGAGTAGATTTTTATTTTGAGTATCTTACACAATTTCTTTACACTTTTTTGGGGGGTTCAGCAAAATAACATACAGGTCACATATTTTACAGTGTGGTATATCTGTGACACGCCTCATCCATCTGCTAAAAATTTTGGTCTTTTTAGCCCTAAATCAATTTTTTTTTCTGTCTGGCACTGTGCTTATCTACAGCACTATTTAGCGAAAAAATAAAAAAAATACAGGCCCCCCTATGTCTTAGTGGTATCGCCGTGCCAGCTCATATCTGTGCGTGCTGAAAGTTTGGCCAGTTAACAACGGTTTTCTTTTTTTTGTCCTGGGTGTCACTGTACTTCCATGCAGCAGTATTTATAAAAAAAAAAAAAACAGGCCACACATTTGTCGTAGTGGTATCTCCGTGCTAGCTCTTATCTGTGTGTGCTCAAAGTTTGGCCAGTTTACGGCGGTTTTCTCTTTTTGTCCTGGGTTTCACTGTACTTATATACAGCAGTATTTAGCAAAAAAACAAAATTACAGGCCACACATTTGTCGTAGTGGTATCTCCATGCCAGCTCATATCTGTGGGTGCTCAAAGTTTGGCAAGTTTAGACTGGTTTTCTTTTTTTTGCCCTGGGTGTCACAGTACTTATATACAGCAGTATTTATCAAAAAAAATAAAACATATACATGCCACACATTTTTCTCCCTAACAGGCCTCATTTATCATTGCTTCCCAAATCACTCTTTTGTAGTGAACATGTATAATATTCTAGTCCATTTACAATGGGCAAGGCACATGGCAAGGGACAGGCAAGTGGACGTGATGGTGATGGTGCAGGCTGAGACCGTGGGCAAGCTGAAATTGTCCCACCAAAAACATCCACATCTTCTCGCTGGATCTTAGTGTCCGAAGTCCTAGGGGATCGCGGCATGACAGCATTATTGAAGGCCAAGCAGTGTGTAAAGGTTGTTGGCTGGACAGCGGATAACACTTCCAGTTACTTATACACCACCAGCACCCTGTCTTCAACATGGTCAAGACACAGTAGCTGTGAATCTGGGCCACACATTCCTTACCCTGATCCTCCTTCCTCCCAACCTGCTCAGTGCCCTGAGACAACTGATCCCACACTCGGACACTCTGAAGAGCTGTTCAGTCTTCCATTTGGAGATTCGTGCCTCTTGCCTGGTCAACTTGAAGTGGGTCAAGATGATATTCCATGTAGCAATGCACAAATCTTTGAGCAGCCACGGTCACAAGAGGTGGACGATGATGAGACACAATTGCTGGAAAGTCAGAAGGAAGACCAGGGTGGGGAAGTGGAAGATGAGGTGGTGGATGATGTAGTAACAGACCCAACCTGGCAGGAGGACATGCAGAGCGAGTACAGAAGCACAAAGGGGGAGGTAGGCATGGCACCACTTCAGCCAGGAAGAAGCAGTGTGGTGGCTGCAGACATAAGGTGTGCAACCGTTCCACATAACACCAACAGTTACTGGGAAAGTACACCTAAACACGGACATGTGGACAAGTGCTTGTGGCCAGGGATGGTACATCTCGCTGATGGCACACTGGGTTAATGTAGTGGAGGCCTGGACCCAGTCAGACCTTGGGATGGAACGCATCCTCTGGATGCCAAGAAATGCAGGCCCTACGTCAATCAGGGTTGCCCCAACTGTGTACAGCTTCTGCCCCTCCTTCTCCTCCTCTTCAGCCTCCATGTCCAAAATGAGGACATCATTCACAAGCTGGAAGCACTGTAGCACTGCCAAAGTAAAGCGACAACAGGCTGTGCTTAAGCTAATTTGCTTAGGTGACAAACTGCACAATGTTGAAGAGTTGTTGACAGCTCTGAAATAGCTGGCAGATGTGTGGCTGACACCGCTGAATCTCCAGCCAGGCATGGTTGTGTGTGACAATGGCAGGAACCTGGTGGCGGCTTTGAGGCGAGGCGAACTGACACACATACCATGAATGGCCCATGTGCTTATCCTTATTGTTCAACGTTTTCTAAAAAGCTATCTGGAGCTGCCGGATCTGCTGATTAAAGTATGCCACCTGTGTGAACATTTTAGAAAGTCAGCTACAGCTTCAGCAGCGACTGCAGATTCTGGCTCACCGACTCGTGTGTGATGTCCCCAAGCGTTGGAACTCTACACTGCATATGTTAGAAAGGATTTGTGTGCAGAAGCAAGCAGTTGTTGAATACCAGCATCAACAAGGCAGTCATTTTTCAGGTTTGACTATACACATAAGATCTCAGGAGAGGACATGGATGTCAGACATGTAGCATCCTCCAAAACTTTGAGGAGTCCACCAAGATGGTGAGCTACGATGATACCATAATTAGCGTCACCATCCCGCTAATCTAAATTCTGAAAAGTTCTCTGCTCACAATGAAAGAGGAGGCATTGCAGGCAGAGCACGAGGACATGAATGAAGGAATCATACAGGGTGATTACACAAAGCCCAGCTTCATGTCATCCCAACGTGTATTGGTTGACAATGTGGAAGAACAAGAGCTACTTTCATGCGCTATAGACGGAACTACAACAACAACTGTCATACCATCTGTTCTGCGTGGATGACCTGAGTACATGGAATAAGAGGAGGAGAAGGACACCTGGGTCAGTCATCCTGTTGATGAGGACACAGAAGGCTTGCCTGTTACCAGTCTGGCATGCATGGCTGACTATGTTGCGCAGCCTTTCCCGTGATCCTCGTATTGTCAAAATATTGGGTACCAGTCATTACTGGCTAGTGACACTTTCAGACCCACGGTACAAGGATAACTTTCAATCTGTTGTTCCAGAGGCAGACAGGTGTACCAAAATGGAGCAGTACCATAGGGCCATTGTGGCAGAATTATTAAAAAATTCCCGTCTCAAAACGCTGGTGGCAGAGATAAGAGTTCGTTGGCCAACCAAGCAGGACAAGCGAGACAGACACAAGTCCACTTTAACAGAGGCAGGGGAACACTGGCAAAGTTCTGGGACAGTTTTTTAAGACCCTCCCATTGCCCATGCACTGAGGCATGGGGTAATCTCACAAGGAATGCAATCTTTTCTAAGATGGTGAGGGAGTACCTTGCTGACCATACCAATGCCCTCCGTGATTCCTCTGTGCCTTTTAATTATTGAGCATCCAAGCTGGACACATGGCATGAGCTGGCTCTCTATGCCTTGGAGGTCCTGACCTGCCCTGCCGCTAGCATTTTATCCCAGCGGGTTTTTAATGCTGCTGGTGATATTATCACAGATAAGTGCATTCGCCTTTTTGCGGAAAATGCAGAGAGGCTGAATCTTATAAAAATGAACAAGGGATGGATTGGTCCTGACTTCTCAACACCACCAAATGATGACAGCAAAGCATAAACTCCAATGTAGTGTTTTTTTGGGAGGTGTATTCCCATGCATCTCTTCACTACCAAACATGGATATACGCTTCCTGATTTTGGCTATTTGGTGTCCTCCTCTTCCTTGTTCTCATCCTCACTGTCCACCACCACTTGAACCCCAGGGTGAACATATTTAGTCATGCTATGGCCACTCTACGTTTTGCAAGGGTGTTATAATGCCCATCACCAAAATGCAGAAAAAGTGTATGTGCATTCCAAGTCTATGAGACCCGCTCCTAGAAATTGGGCCTATTTTTTAATCAGGCCTTCCTCCTAGTCTCATCATCCACAGCCACTAGATCAAAAAGATTTATGTGTTCCATGCAGCTACAGGCAGTGTCAAATTATTAACAAGGGTGGGTGGTTAGGCTGTGTGTAAAATACTTGTTCTGAAAAAGATTGAGGTGTACCCAACAGGGGGAAATGTTTGCCAGCCCATACACTAAGTGTATTGGCATTCCAAGTCTAGGAGACCCGCTCCTTTAAATTTGGCACAGTTTTTAATCAGGCTTTCCTCCACGTCTCATCATCTGCTGCCACTAGATCACCAGCGTTAACGTGTTCCATGCTGCTACAGCCAGTGTCAAAATTCTAACAAGGGTGGCGTTTTTTTCTGAGCATTAAATACTTGTTATGAAAAGGTTGAGATGTACCCCACAGGGGAAAATGTTTGTCAGCCCAATACACTTAGTGTATGGCCATTACAAGTCTAGGAGACCCGCTCCTTTTTAATGGGACATTTTTTGTTAAGAGGCACTCCTCCATGTTTCTTCCAAGGGGGAATTGGGGTTATTGGGGTGCATATGACTTGGTAGCAGGGCAGGCCTTGCAGTCAATGCATAATAAAACAGAATGGGAGTACAAAATGAATAATGAGAAGTGGATTTTCTGGTGCCCATCCAGTATGTGGGCTCAAAGGCTTATTGGGATGCATATGACTTGGTAGCAGGGCAGGCCTTGCAGTCAATGCAAAAGAAAACAGAATGAGAGTACAAAATGAATAATGAGAAGTGGATTTCCTGTGCCCATCCAGTATGTGTGTTCAAAGGCTTTTTGGGTGCATATGAGTATGTAGCAGGGTAGGCCTTGCAGTCAATGCATAAGAAAAGAGTATGGGAGTACAAAATGAATAATGTGAAGTGGATTTTCTGGTGCCCATCCAGTACCTTGGTTCAAAGGCATATTGGGGTGCATATGACTTGGCAGCAGGGCAGGCCTTGCTATCAATGCATAAGAAAACAGAATGGGTGTACAAAATGAATAATGTGAAGTGGATTTCCTGTGCCCATCCAGTATGTGTGTTCAAAGGCTTTTTGGGTGCATATGAGTATGTAGCAGGGTAGGCCTTGCAGTCAATGCATAAGAAAAGAGTATGGGAGTACAAAATGAATAATGTGAAGTGGATTTTCTGGTGCCCATCCAGTACCTTGGTTCAAAGGCATATTGGGGTGCATATGACTTGGCAGCAGGGCAGGCCTTGCTATCAATGCATAAGAAAACAGAATGGGTGTACAAAATGAATAATGTGAAGTGGATTTTCCACTGGCCATCCAGTACGTGGCTTGAAAAGCTTAGGCTACTTTCACATGTCCGTCGGTGGCATTCCGGCGCCGTGCGACAAAAAGATGGAGTGCCGGATCCAGCCGTGAACGGAGGGACTGGAAGTATATGCGGCACATCTTACGGTGCCTGACACGGCTATGTTGCAAAGGAGTCACTGGGGAAGAAAAGGATCCACGAGCCGGTGAACGGGGTATGAAAAAAAGAGAGAGAACGGGGTATGAAAGAGAAAGAGAGAACGGGGTATGAAAGAGAGAGAGAGAGAACGGGGTATGAAAGAGAGAGAGAGAACGGGGTATGAAAGAGAGAGAGAGAACGGGGTATGAAAGAAAGAGAACTGTGTATGAAAGAGAGAGAGAGAACGGGGTATGAAAGAGAGAGAGAACGGGGTATGAAAGAGAGAGAGAGAACGGGGTATGAAAGAGAGAGAGAACGGGGTATGAAAGAGAGAGAGATATCCGGGCATGCGCACAGGGTAAAACCGTGCATGCGGTGGCCGGATTAGGTAGAAGCCTGATCCGGCGGCCAGAATGTGCCATTGAGAAACATTGTCCCGCAGAGCCGGAAGGGCCGCATATGACCATATCCGGCTTTTTTCGCCGGACAAAAAAACACTGCAGCACCCGTCCTGTCCGGCCGCCGGACAGAGGAATTCAGCCGGATCTGGTAAAAACTGGAACAAACGGAAGCACATGCGGTGCGATCCGGCGCATGTGCTTCTCAATGACAAAAAAACGCATCCGACGGCACAAACCGGATGTGTGAAAGAGGCCTTATTGGGGTGCAAGTAACTCTGGGGCAAGCCAGACCTTGCATTCAATGTAACATTTTTTCTGGAAGCCCTCCTGTACCTCTCGTGAAAGGGGTATTGTGGTGTGTCGTAATTCTTGGCAGCCCATCCACTCACCACATAGGCAATAACAGTTTAGGAGCCCCCCTATTTAATAATGGCCCTTTAAGAAGATTAATGCCACCTGATGCCCCAGTAAAAATAGGCTCTGTGACTTTGAGTCCCTCCTTTATAAATGAAACAAGATGTGTCTGCTTATGTGTCACACACCACATGGCCAGCTAGGGTTGTTAAATGTTACAATGATATTTCCAAGTAAATGCATTTGTATTGGTTGAAAGCAATGTTAAAGTTGAAAAATGCTTCAAAAACGCTGCGCCTAAACATAGCCCAAGTGGGGAGGAACATTTTGGTCTGGGTTAATTATTTTGCCTTATATACAAGTCATTAACCTGGAAAGGATGCACCTTTACATATTTCCCAGCAAAATCTGTTTTGGTTTTGTTTTTGTATGTTTTTTGCTGCACCATTAAAAATGTCATGAAACTCTAACAACATTGTTTAAAGCTGTGAACTAGGAGTCATAAATGCTTCCAGGGGCAATCCCCATGATGTCCCTGTGTCATTTGAGCAGTGTTTCCATCATTTTCAGATGTTTTTAGACCTTAAAAGGACCCCCCGGGGGGGATCGCTGTAAAAATGCTCGGGTCTCCCATAGACTTACATTTGGCTCGTTGTTCTGTCCAAGTACCCCAATTTGCTCAACCCGAGCAACGAGCACCCGAGCATTTTATTGCTCGCCAATCACTAATTCTTAACTTTATAAACTAGCATAAAACTATCTATATGCTTCAGCACAACTCTGACAAACGTCCCTTATTAGAAATAAGTACTGTACTTGATTCTTTGTTGCTCTGAACAATTATCCAAATGCCAAGCCATTACACTTTATCATTGGAAAACTAACAATATAAATGTCGGAAAGGGGAAAGATTGTGTTTGAAAAATAGTCATAATTAAATGGTTTTGCTGTTATGACTCCATTTCTTGAAAATACAGTAATTATTTAATGTTAAGTGGGCATTAAAACTGATATGGTATATTAAAGTGCAGTCCAGTCTTTTCCTAGCACTTATCTTTTTTAACCATATGATTGTGATTTCTTATAAATATTTCACCAACATTACTTTGAAACTTTCAAGTAAGATTCAAGATTATTTTTTAAAAATGAACTTCTCAACTTTGTACACATTGTGTACTTATAGCGAATATGCTTCTTTTGATCTAATAAATGTTTGTCTTACATGGAAACGCTTCACAGAACTTATAATAGATACTCAATATTTTTTGCTACTTCTTATTACTTTACTTTTGCTTTTTCCTGGATTTTTTAATTTCATTAATCTGCTACAAACAGAGAAATAATTAAAGATGTTATGTACTTCAGAAAGGACTAAGTAATGAATGTAAACTTACAAACACTCATTCATACCAAACTTACTTTATACATAAGTAGGCACAGAATGTATAATGTAAATACACATTAGGTGCAAATTGGCAGGTGTTCTTAGAACTGGTACAAGAAATAATGAGAATGAAAAACAGCTAAACTTTGAGAAAGACAAAATGACATGCTTTGCAAATCTTTTGACTTGATATGGTGTCATGTCAGAAATCTCCCCAGCTATCATACACTCTTGTACCCCAATTACAAATACTTCTCATGTGTCAATAAAGCTTTGGGCTGTTATGAAAGATGTTTTGTGTTTTGTTTATATTTTTTGCATTCTTGATTAACATCATGCCCCAAAACTGAAAAATGTAAGTCTAGAATAAAAGCTAATTGTCTTCACATTAAAAATTGGTGTAATCATATTGTGGATTTATACAATTAGACAGCACAGAACATTTGTAAGTTGATAGAAGAGCTCAAATGTTAGTGCTTTTTTGCTTAGATTCACTTATGGGACAGCTGATTTTTTATTAGCTCAATAGATTTTCAGTGATATAGTGGTGATCATTATTCCATTTAAAGTCAAATTGGAAAGTGGCTTCTACTGGTAAGTGGGGGAGGGGTAATGTTCATACATTTATCATCTATTCTGTGGATAACTTTAAAATATTTGGCTGTAATAATGCCTGTAAGGACATAAAGCTCAATATTTTTTAAAATTTTCCTGCTGGAGTAGTGCTTTAAATCTAAGTCCTCTACCCCCCCTGCCCTATACTCACCTGGAGTCTTCATCTGTTATCATCACCTCTCCAGTCTGTCTCCTGCAATTTTTGACCTGCTGGATCACTGCAGTGTTTCATGAAGCAAGCTGCAGGTCACAACTAAATACGTTCTGGCTCTCATAGACTTACTTTGAGAGTTTGTGACCTAACTTCTGACTTCTGGCCAGTCATAAGCTTTGGTCTCAGAGTAGCACCGAAAAAAAAATGAAGACACTGGTGGGTAAGTATAAAAGTAGGGGCAGAGACCATATGTTTAAAGTACCACTCCAGAGAATAAAAGAAAATAAAACGCTGGAGTGGTGTTTTAACCCCTTCCTGACATGCACTATACTAGTACTGCTCTGCGGGAGATGTGTTCCCCCAAACAGCAGTACTAGTACGGTGCAGCGATCGCATGGCCTCATGCTGAGTGCCGTGGTGATTGCTTGTGGGTGTCAGCTGTATATGACACCCCCATACTGTTTCTAACCGTTTGTGCAGACACGTGCACATTTGTGGCCTGCTGGAGGTCATTTTGCAGGGCTCTGGCAGTGCTCCTTCTCACACAAAGGTGGAGGTAGCGGTCCTGCTGCTGGGTTGTTGCCCTCCTACGGTCCCCTCCACATCTCCTGGTGTACTGGCCTGTCTCCTGGTAGCGCCTCCAGCCTCTGGACACGACGCTGACAGATACGGCAAACCTTCTTGTCACAGCTTGCATTGATGTGCCATCCTGGATGAGCTGCACTACCTGAGCCACTTGTGTGGGTTGTAGAGTCTGTCTCATGCTACCATGAGTGTGAAAGCACAAATAACATTCAAAAGTGACCAAAACATCAGCCAGAAAGCATTTGTAATGAGATGTGGCCTGTGGTCCCCACCTGCAGAACCACTCCTTTATTGAGGGTGTCTTGAAAATTGCCGATAATTTCCATCTGTTGTCATGGTGCGAGTGCTGTCTGATTTTTTTCTCGCACCCATTGACTTACATTGGCGAGTCTCGTCCACACAATCACAGCAATACACAGCATGCTGCGATTTTTTCTCAGTCCAAACTTGCAAATGAGATGTCAACTTTTCAATAACATTGATCCGAGTGCAATCCGATTTTTTTATTCGATTACACTCGTCAGTAAAGATGAGCGACTTTGCCTTTTTTCAGGTCGAGTCGGGTTTCATGAAACCCGACTTTCGCAAAAGTCGGGTCGAACGAAATCGGCCGACTATAGGGAAAAGTCGGAGGCCGACTGAAACACGAAGCCATTGCAAGTCAATGGAGAAGCAAAGTCGGCAGGGAGTGGAGGACAGTAAACACACCTACAGTGCTCATTTCAATGCCAAAAACATCAATTCTTATAACTGAAGCTTGCCAACCTTAATTTACTTTCTAATAAAAGTTACGCATTGAAAACTGGGGGTTATTTGGCTAAAGTTGTGGGGGGGTTGGGCTGGCTCCAGGTTTTCGTGTGCCCTGGGCCAAAGAGTGTCAGTGCGCCTCTTTAACACATACCACAACTCATGATGCTCCGATACGCCACAGAAATATAGGTATATTACAATGACTCATACTTCACTGCTTACATGACTGATATATTTTAAATTGTACAATAGCTCAAAAAAGGACAGTATATTACTCCATACAGTGTTATGGCTACCACATTGTGCACCATACAGAATAATGAGCCCCATATATTTCTCCATACCAAATAATTAGTCACATATAATGTTCCATACAATATCTGATGAGCTCCACATAATGTTCCATATATAATGGGCCCCATTTGTAATGCTCCAGTGTATAATATGCCCCTTAGATGCTGTTCCAGTGTCTGACCTGCTCCATTTACATTGCTCCAGTACATGATGGGCCTCATGGATTCATGGATGATGCTCCAGTGTCTGATGGGCTCCACATAATGCTCCATATATAATGGGCCCCATTTGTAATGCTCCAGTGTATAATGTGCCCCTTAGATGCTGCTCCAGTGTCTGATCTGCCCCATTTACACTGCTCCAGTACATGATGGGCCTCATGGATGATGCTCCAGTGTATGATGGGCTCTAATAATGCTCCATATATAATGGGCCCCATTTGTAATGCTCCAGTGTATAATGTGCCCCTTAGATGCTGCTCCAGTGTCTGATCTGCCCCATTTACATTGCTCCAGTACATGATGGACCTCATGGATGATGCTCTAGTGTATGATGGGCTCTAACAATGCTCCATATATAATGGGCCCCATTTGTAATGCTCCAGTGTATAATGTGCCCCTTAGATGCTGCTCCAGTGTGTGATCTTCCCCATTTAGATTGCTCCAGTACATGATGGGCCCTATTTTTATTTAACCCAGGCATGGTATGTGAAATGAGCTCCATGGAGTAATCTGAGGTGTGTGCTTCCACATCCTTCACTTTTGGTGTGGATGAAGGACACAAGGAAAGGGGTTGCTCCTGACCAGAAGCCTGCAGTTACGACTCAGTGCTTGCATTTTTTACAACTTCAGAATAGGAGGCGATAGAGCTGGAGGCTGTTTCAGCAATGTAAGCCACAAACAGTTCCTGAGACTCCGGCTTTAAAATCAGTCTACCTACTCCCAGAAAAGGGAGCCTTCCAGAGCTACACCATGACGCTGGCTCAACACCTCCTGCCTTAGCTGCTATTGTGCTTCTGGGACTACCAGCAGATGCACCACCACCACCATCAGCACCAGGTGGCCCTCCACGCCCACATCCGTGTCCTCTTCCACCATACTTCCTCATGTTTTTGAAAATGGACCCAAAATACCAGCAGATATATGGTACTGTATCACAAGAGTACAGCTCTATACAGTCTATGGATAACAGTAAATCTCCGTATATATTTCATAAGGCATACACAGATGCTCACAGGCTCGGTATGGATTACCCAATAAAATAACAAGTTGAAAAAGGGTACAGTATCACTAGATAAAAGGTATATATAGTATAGTGTAAACATTCTGATTCTCTGCTTACATTTCAGGAGGCAGACACAAACGCTCTCAGGCCCAGTATGGATTACACAAGAATATGAAAAGCTGTAAATGGTTTATGTAACACAAGCGTACAGCTGTATACAGTGTTGGGATAATCTTAAAGATCCAAATATATTGCCAGAGTAACAAACAGATGTTTACAGGCTCATTATGGATTACACAAAAATCTAAATAGCTAAAAAGGTTACTGTATCAGAAGCGTTCTGCTGTATACAGTGTTGGCCAAATTGAAAATATCTGTATATATTTCCGTAGTCACCCTCAGATGCTCACTCAGTTTGGTTTTGACCATAATAAAAAATGTTGTAAAAAAGTTCCTGGATAACAAGATTGCAAGTATATATTTTTTAGGGGACAATTGAAATATCCATATAAATAGTCCCGTAGTCACACTCAGACGCTTTCACAGTATGGATTGGATCGTAATGCTAAATGTCGAACAAAGGTACTGTATAACAAGATACAAGCTGTATCGAGCATAGTGTAAAAATTTGTTTCTCCGATTCACCGTATATTTAGAAGGCGTAACCCCCACATGCTCACTCAGTATGGATGATGTAGGGAAGGTGGACTGACAGACAAACCAGCCTGTAGTGAGAAGCAGAGGTGTAGTGCAGTGTAGGTGTGAAACCACTAAGATAAAGAGAAAAGGTGTAGTGTTTTAGCTTGCCCATTGGAGAGCAGTGGAGAGTGTAGGAGTGGGACTGAATAACTGCCATTGGTCAGAGAAACTGTTAGGTGATGGTGGGCGAAGTTACCAGAACTGGAAGTATAAAAGGCTGAGGGAATGTTCTGGAAGAGTCAGTCAGCGAAGTGAGCACAGTAAAGAGGAAGTTCTGCTGAGGAAATAGAGACAGTGGAAAGGCTCCAGAGAGGACTGACAGTTGAGGCGGTCACAGGGGGGTGGGCCAGAGGACGGTAGCTGGAGACGAAGACGGCATGGGGCTATCATACGGACGGTGTGCTCAGACTGGTGCAGCGCTGTGGTGGTTGGGCCTAGGCCAGCCACAGTGGAAGAGCAACAGAGGATGCCATGATTATAGTTACAAAGGAAGTGAAGGTACCGGAGCCTGCGTAAAGAAAAATGTGAAATGGCTGTGGTGAATTGCTATTGTAGACAGAAGGATGGGCACTAAAAATGGATCTGTTCAATGCAAACTCTGTCTCAGTCTCGTGTTTGTCTGTGGCAAGAAGAGGGTCCCCCCCACAGTTGGTTATCCTACAGATGATACCTTAATACAAATTTTTGAAACAAGGTACTGTATCAGCACATACCAGGTGTGTCCAGTCTAGGGTTAAATTTCTGTCTATACTTCCGGAGTCAGACACAGACACTCACAGGCTCACTATGTATTACACCAGAATTAAAAAAGTAGAAAAAGGGAAAGGTATTCATAGCGTACACCAGTATACAGTGCTGTGGTACTTTTAAATCTTCGTATACATGTCAATCTCAGTAAGCCAGTCAAGAATCTCCGCTACTGGAAACTACATGGATACAAGTATAGACGCAAAGTCGAGTGTTAGCAGAAATTTTGGAATTACTCATCGCCGGGAAACCTCCCGGTATATGTTGCAGAGGCGATGCAGACCCTCAATTACTGTGTGGAGAAAGCGAAAAAGGTTCTTTGTGAAGAAAGGATTGCTTTATCGCATTAGCGTGGATCACATCACCATTACTCGTCTCCATCAAATTGTGATCACAGGGAGAGATGTAGACATGGTCCTCACTGCCTATCATGATGTGTCTGGTCATTTTGGAGTGCATAAGACAGAAGCCACAGGCCGTAGACGATTCTATTGGATTGGCATGAGAGGAGACATTGAAAAATGGTGGCAGGAATGTCACACGTCTGTGACTATCACAGCTGTGAAAGGTGGTCATAAACCACCACTGCATCCACTTGTAAGTTGACGTCCATTTCAAATGGTAGCCATTGATCATCTGAAGGTAGATGCCAGCAGGACAGGCCATAGCTACAGCTTAACCATCACTGATCAATACACCAAATTTTGAGTGGCCTTCCCTGTGAAGGATTTAACTGCCCAGACTACACAGCGGTGGAGCAGGGAGAGGTAAGTATTGCAACTTGCAAGTGGTGTGGCCATGACCAAGCAGGGGGGGCACAATTGTGGTTGACGGTACTGGCACAGGGCCCCTCATAGTACGCTGGTGTGTCTGACGGCGAGTGGGCCCTCCCACCATCTGAGACACTGTATTGTACTATGAGGGGCCCTGTGCCATTGCCGGCGGCCATCAGTGGGCCCATCCACCTGTTCAGAGCAACGGCACTTGCCGGGGTGCACCAGGTCTTGACCCCAGCCATTGGGGGAGGGGTGGGCAGCCCAGTTAGGGAGGTTTAAAAATTGGCATATGTAGATGTGTTGGCTGGACATTCAGCTGCTGCAAAGGGCGTAATTGGGCAAGTCCGAGGAAGAGGAGGAAGAGGTGGTGTGCTTAATGGTGGCGGTGGGTCTTACAGTGGGGGTAGAGATGGAGCATTGTTGGCTACCTTCAGTCTGAGCAGGTGCACATGTGCTACCTGAGGTTTTGTAGTACGTCCACGCTTGCAAATGCATGTTGATTAAATATCTAAGCATGCAACTGGTTTTCAAATTTCTGAGTTGTTTACCTTGGCAAAAGGTCCTTCTGCACTTCTTACAGGTAACCTTTGCCTCATCAGTAGGATTTTGGACAAAGAAGTGCCACACTGCACTCTTCCTACTATGGTAAACATTTTCTGGCCTTGCACGCTGTGCTAAGTTGACCATCTGGTCAAGCTGTCCTGCAACTCTTTAAGTTTTTGTTCCACGTTTTAGGACAGCTACGGGCCTGCTAGATAACTGCTGCTGCAATATCAATGCCTGCTGCAAATTCTTCTCCTTATCTGAACTATTGCCAGCGCCACCCTCCTCCAACAATGGATGCCAATCCAGGTCCAGAAATGGGTCATCCATCACCTCCTCTTCAAAGTCATCTGCACCTTCCTCTTTACCTTCCTCTGTGTCACCGTGTAAGGTGGTATGGTATGCGGGAAGGGGCACCTGGGTTTCATCAGGGTCAGAATCTTGGACAGTAGACTGCGAGGGCAATGTAGTGCTGTGGGTCAATGTACCAGCAGAATCATCTAGCAGTGGATGTGCATCAGTGAAGTCCATGTAAGATTCATCTTGGACTGGGGAATTCAGGATTTGACTGGATAACCCAGGCATGGTATGTGAAAAGATCTCCATAGAGTAATCTGCAGTGTGGGCTGCCGCATCCTTAACTTTTGGTGGGGGTGAAGGACACAAGGAAAGGGGTTTTTTATGACCAGAACCCTGCACTGACGACTCCGTGCTTGCAGGTTTCGACCGGTCAGAAGAGGAGGCAATAGAGCTGGTGTCTGTTTTGGCAATGTACGCCAAAACCTGTTCCTGATGCTTCGGCTTTAAAAGCGGTTTTCCTACTCCAAGAAAAGGCAACCTTACAGGCCTTCTTGGGCCAGAGGATGACGCAGGCTCAACACCTCCTGCCTTAGCTGCTATTGTGCTTTTGCCAGAACCAGCCGATGCACCACCACCATCAGTACCAGCCGCGTCCCCCTGCCCACATCTACGGCCTGTTCCACCATGTTTGGGAAAATGTAACCAAAATACCAGCAGAGAGATGGTACTGTCTGAGGAGTGTCCAGCTGTGTAAGGTGTATTAAGCAAATAAAATCAACATATTGTGAGGTAGCGCTGTCATTCAAGTAGGGGATACTCGCTCAGCAGCCACAAAATCAGATCCGGCACAGGTTTTCCATAAAGACATAACAGTCCATGTGGTTTATTCAGCAGCATAAACCCATAACAGCAACATAAAGTTCATATACAGCATAGCGTCCGTGACAGAGTTCAGCTCTGTTACTCTGTAGTCAAACAGGTTATGCATACACAGGCTTTCTAGCCTCGGTTATCTCACCCACGTCAGGGTCACTCATTGTTCCTTTAGCATACTCCAGACGTCCATTCCCTCCAGGGAACTACCAGGCACGTGCAGTCATTAACACAGCATTCCTTTCTGTCAGAAGGCAGCCCCATCTCTCTCAGACAGGACCTTCCACAACGGACCAACCAGGTCCCAGAATTCACCACATGTGACCTACCCTGGCCACATTACATGGTCCATAGCCACGCCCACCGGGTCACATGACTGACCACATCACAGGTCCTTCAAGCATTTACACACTCTTTACAGCAGTGTTCTTTAAACACACCCCCTGGGTGGGTTTGTGGGTAACTGGTCCGCCCATCTCCCTAGTTACCTGGAGACTTCTCCCTGTCACATTAAAGCAGCTCCTCAGCAGCATCACTGCTGATCAACACATAAGTCTCCATCTCAAAGCCACAGACTTTGAGATACATAATGGCCATTCAGTATTCTGCCATTCATCCTTTCTCCTGGGACATCCACACAGGGCCCCCTAGCGGACACAGTGGTTACTACACCACATACATCCCCTCTCTGTTCAAACTTGTGGTGTTGAACACACAACATTACACCAGGGTCTCCCGACCGGGCACTCACTACACCTTGCCCCACAGGTCGAGAAAACCGACTCCATCTGTCATACGGCCTCGTTCCTATGTTAGACCTCCCCCGCCTCCAGCGGTCAGAATATCAGTCATTGGCTTTGACCCCCCAGTCACGGTCTGTCTGCATCGTCAGACACTGGTTAGTCACCATCCTTTCTCTAGCTAAGCGTCTTGTAAGAAATGGTACCCCACCACATCTAAGTTTACTTTTCAGTGCATTAGCCTCACAGTTCTTTGCATCTGCTGTCTCCGTAGCAACCTCCAGTTCACACTGTAATCTATGGTGCAATGTATTTGCACGTTGAGCCTCTTTCTCTGCTTCTTCCACCTGGCGTTTCAAGTTTCAACTGTTTCAGACGCACATCATTTCCGTCATGCAAAAAAACTCACGTGTCCTGTCTGTGTGCTCTTCAGGATGTATCGTCTCCGCCTGAGACCGTCCAACACACAGGGCGCACCGGGTGCTATTCAGAGAGCCGACCCTCCTCCCAGCGTTTCCCAACACACTGGCCTCACCAGCTCCAGGAGCTCAGCAGGTGCTCTTCAGGACATTCATCTCCTCCTGAGACTGCCCAACACTCACGCCTCACCAGGTCCAAGGTCATACCACGTGCTCCAGGGATCCGATTCTTCTCCTAGAATCTCCCAACACTGACCCTCCAGGACCTTGCTCACTGAACCCTCCAGGTACACAGTCTTTCCCACTGACCCAGGTCAGTACAACACAAACACCTGTCCATTACCTGTGTCGGCCACACAGGTCTTCGGATACCTCTTCTCCACAGAGGCACCCTATAGCAATCACCAGTCTCTTTCTCACTGACCCCGGTCAGTACAACACGTTTTTCACGACCGTCACCTGCTGGTCGCACAGGTTCTCGGACCCCTCTACCACAGAGGTATCCTATAAGTCTATTCCACTGACCGGCTCTCCCCGCTCAGCGTTGCCAGCACTGCACCATGTGCCTTTGGAAACCGTTGCCCTAAGCAACTGAAATTTTGCAGTCCTCCTCCGTTGCTCCCAGCAACAAGGCTACAAGAGTGCCCATAGCTTTCTCCACCAATTGTGAGGTTTCACTGTCATTCAAGTAGGGGATACTCGCTCAGCAGCCACAAAATCAGATCTGGCACAGGTTTTCCATAAAGACACAACAGTCCATGTGGTTTATTCAACAGTATAAACCCATAACAGCAACATAAAGTTCATATACAGCATAGCGTCTGTGACAGAGTTCAGCTCTGTTACTCTGTAGTCATGTGACTACTATACAGGCTTTCTAGCCTTGGTTATCTCTCCCACATCAGGGTCACTCATGGTTCCTTTAGCATACTGCAGACATCCATTCCCTCCAGGGAATTACCAGGCATGTGCAGTCATTAACACAGTGTTCCTTGCTGTCAGAAGGCAGCCCCATCTCTCTCAGACAGGACCTTCCACAACCGACCAACCAGGTCCCAGCATTCATCACATGTGACCTACCCTGGCCACATTATATGGTCCATAGCCACGCCCACCGGGTCACATGACTCTGACCCCATCACAGGTCCTTCAAACATTTACACACTCTTTACAACAGTGTTCTTTAAACACACCCCCTGGGTGGGTTTGTAGGTAACTGGCCCTCCCATCTCCCTAGTTACCTGGAGACTTCACCCTGTCACATTAAAGCAGCACCTCAGCAGTATCACTGCTCATCAACTCAAGTCTCCATCTCAAAGCCACCCACTTTGAGATACATAATAGTCATTCAGTATTCTGCCATTCATCCTTTCTCCTGGGACTTCCACACAGCGCCCCCTAGCTGACACAGTGGTTACTACACCACAGTATACATTATGTTAGTCACAGACACTCTCACAGTATGTATTGGACCATAATCCAACAAGCAGATATACGGAACTTTTTGAAAAACGGACACGACTCTAAGGTGTAGGCATGGAAAAACCGACAAACTTCTCGTTTTTTTTTTTTCCAGAGTCACACACAGGTAGCGTCTATTTGTCCATGCTAGAAGGCAGTACACGGTAGTATGTGAGGAGCGTACACCGCTGTACGATATGTGTATGTAAAATTGTCAAGCTCCGTGTATTTGTATACGGACTGACACACGCTGTCTCTGTCTAGTTTTGACTGTAATCAAACAGCAGATATATAAAACTGTTTGAAAAATGGACACAACTCTAAGGTGTATGTCTGGAAAAACGGACAAACTCCTCGGCTTTTTCTTCCAGAGTCACACACAGGTAGCTTCTATTTGTCCGTGATACCAGCCGGAATACACGGTAGTGTGTGAGGAGCGTACACCGCTAGACGATGTGTGAAAAAATGAACGCTCAGTAACTCACCAGAACAAAATGATAAAATTTGGATTGCTTTGAAAAAAGCAGTTTGAACAGCAGTGTGCACACAGCAATGCAGCTATCAGGTAGCCTTAAAAGGCAGCCTACTCACCACCAATGCTGCTGCACACAACAAAAATCCTCCCCTTTCACTGCACACTAAAGGGCCTGTCACACTAAGCGATATCGCTAGCAATATCGCTATAACTTGTGACGTTATAGCGATATTGCTAGCGACATCGCTGTGTCTGATACTTACCTACGACCCACTCCCCTGCTGGTTATCGCTGATCGTGCAAGAACGTTCAGGACTGTTTCTCGTCGTCAGCTTCCTGCTGCGCTTCCTGTGGAGAGACGAGCGACGAGTGTGGAGCCAGGCGGGAGGACGCAGGATCGCCTAGTGTGACAGGTAAGTAGCGACCTCCGTCTCCAGCGATGTCGCTGGTGAGATCTGCCTGTGTGGCAGCACACTAGCGACCACTTAGCGATGTACCAGCAATCCTGACCGCGTCATATCGCTGGTCAGGAACGCTGGTACATCGCTAAGTGTGACAGTACCTTAGCTGTACAGTGAAAAGCGCTATCAGCAGAAGCATTTTTTTTTCTTCTTCCCTGCCTAACGCTCTCCCTGTTCAGAATCAGCAGCACCTCTCCCTATTGTAAGATCAGCAGAAGTAAGATGGCGGTCGGCGTTCACAGCCTTTTATACCCCCTGTGATGCCACACAAAGCCAGCCAATCACTTCAATGCCCTTCTCTAAGATGATGCTGGCCGGTGCCTATGTCATCGCATTGCCCACAGTGTGCGTCCTCCATCATTGGCTGAAAAAAGGCGCTGGAAGCATCATTTGAAACGTGACTTTGGCGCTCGGGTCGCCGACATCATGGCTGACCTCATGCTATGGTCGGGTTTTGTTTCATGAAATCTGACTTTGGTGAAAGTCGGCGATTTTTGAAATTGACCGACCTGTTTCGCTCAACTCTACTCGTCAGTATTTCTCGCCAGTGAGTATGAGCCCTTAGGAAATAGCTGGTATATCAGTATAAGGCAGCGCGGTAACTGTGGTTGAGGCACTTGTCTCCTTTTACGCCCCAGCATGCTCCATGAAACTGCACTGCTTTATTGTCCATGCAGGATGCATGTAGCCAGTCGTGTGAGCAGGAACATGTGCTTTACAGTTTAAAGAGAGATTTCTGTTAAAACACAAGCTCTTTACTGATTGGTAACTTGGCAAAGTTTACTGTATATACAAAGCATAATGGGTGCAAAATCTTATGGACATTTCTTTTACAGTATACAGCCTTTTCCAGTAACAATATCTTTCCTTCATTGTTTACTCCAGGGCTATTGATGCATACAATTTCCTTTTAGTCCATCACAACTCAGCTTTAACACTACAATTACCAAGACTCCTAACTCGCTCTTCGGTTCTGCTTCTACTGGATCTTTCATTCAGTCCCCTCCCTAGTCCATTGCACTCATTCCTGCTTAGGTCCATTACCTTCTGGGCTACAAGTTCTGGGGTTTGTGCTTCAGCGATCTACCCAAGGAAAATGCTATGGAAGGCCACTTTGTTTTGTCAGTTACTTCTCTTCAGGATCACACTATCCCTCCTCCTTAGTCTCCTCTCACTTAGGGTTACCCTTCCATGCAGCTCTACTCAATTTACTCTTCAAAAACTATCTGCTAAGCTAACCTAACATGTAGCAGTCAGTCTTTCCTAAGGCCGGGGTCACACTAGCAAGGAATACGGACGAGTGAGAGGCGCTAAAAGCACGCATTACACACGGACAAATGATTCTCTATGGGTTTGCTCCCAACAGCCGTATATTTCTCGTTTATATTTTACGGTTCATGCCAATCGCAGCATGCTGCGATTGTCAGCGTACTACGCCCGTAATACGCCAATGCAAGTCTATGGGTGCGCAAAAAATACGGATTACACACTGACCACATGTGTGACTTGCGAGAAATATGCAGGTCTTTTGGCTGGTGACAGGAAATGGGCCAATCCATCATCAGGAAGCCTAGACATGCAAATGAGCTCAAAAAGCACTCCAGACATCCAGGAAGTCAGCCTCCACGGAGTGCAGCAGCGTCATGGCGCCATATTTCCTTAATGTGGAGATGCTTATAGTATTAGTGCAGGAGCGGCCAGAACTTTGGGAGCAAAGGGATTCCAATTATGCCAACCGGGCAAGAAAGGAGGCGTCATGGAGGCGCATATGTCGCCAGATGTTCCATGACTTGGGTGATCGGCCACATGAGGAGCAGCAGAAACTGAGTAAGTACAAGGCCCAAAAATGATTTAAATTACCTCACAAACAAAAATGATTACAGATTCTGCCCCCTCCCCTTCCTGTCCTTCTCCTTTTTGCCTCATGAGGCAGGTAGATTTTGATGTGACACATAGTTTCACACTGCCATAATTTTGCCCAGGCCACAAGCTCCTCTTCCTCTTAGGCAACCAAGTTATTAAGTGTAGTTACTTGATACATAAACTATTCTGACCATGTGTATCTGGCCTGGATGGGCCAATTAGATATACCAACCTGGCTAGAAAGCACACCCCAGAAGGCCACATGCCTAGACTACTGGTAGCAAATGTGACTGATCAAATATGTGAAATTGAGAATATTTCCTGTCACATTGCAGTGGAAGATGTGATGAAACACTGGCGAAGCATCCGGGACCAATACCGCCGGGAACGTCAGCAGCGGTCCAGGAGTGGGGATGCGGGCTACGTGAAACGCAAATATGTGTATTATGACCGCCTCTCCTTCCTCGCCTCAATTCTGGATCTGAGACCGTAAGTACATACCTCACACCACATTACACCGATACTTTACAGGGCCAAAAATATTGACGTATTTTTGCCTCTGTTCTATTTCATAACAGAACTCAATCCAACCTTACGGATGGAGGAACGGGCTCAGAGACAGAGCCCATAATTGATCCTATAGGGGATTAGGTGGCTGGCCCATCTTCTCCCCCTACAAGAAGCATGGGTGAAGATGAGTCATCACAGGAGAACCCATTGGCTGCCCAACAAACCACACCACCAGGACCGTCTGCTGCTGTCCCATCACCCATCCTGGAGGAGCAGGGCAACTTGAGCAGCAGCCCAACTGCCCAGATCCGGGGCTCCCCACAGGCTGCTGCTACATCCCGGCGAGGCCGAAGAAGGCGCCAGGTCGCTGTTCAAGATAGCAGGACCAATGTGGACACAGGGGTCCTAAATTATTTATCTCGAGTCACTACAGATGATGGGGAGGAGGCCTACTCACGTAGCCTGGCCCTTTATCTCTGTGCCTTTCCGTGAGGTGAGGCTCCGTATGCGGGGATGTTTTCAGATCCTGCTTGATGCAAGCACCCCCCCAATACCCCATATGAGCTTTTTGAATATCTGGAGAGGTGGCAGCTTTCCCCCAGAAATCTAATGCGCATGAGACCACCCACACAGATGCTTGCTCAAGCAGGGTCTGAAGATCCTCAAATGCGTGGGCCTACACATCACCCCCTTCCTCCCCCTACCCAACCTTCCCAACAGCAGCAATAGATTTCTGGCTCTAGCCAACCCGACCAATATGGCCACTTATTCCCACCCAGTGTTGGAGGCTGGTCCCAACCTGGTTGGGGACGACATGGCTATATTGGTGGGTATGAGACACGGGCCTACCCGCCCCAACAAGATGCCCCACAGCAGTATTACTATGGCCACTACCCCCAACAAGCACAGGAGGAAGGTCAGTACCAACACCATGGGCAACAGTATGCACCCACACAGGGCGATGTTGCTCAAAGTAGTCAGCAGCAACCACAGGCTGCTCCTTCGCCTTCTCCTTCCCCAACATTCCACAATTTTTAAGTGGCTAAAAACATGGAAATTGTAAACCCATACTGTACATGAATGTTCTTAAGCGGTCTGATGGGAGGAGATGTCCAGTGTGTTTGAACTGGTGCTCAAAATCCCAATCCAAAGTAAAAAAGAGGTTTTCTCCATCATCAAAATGAGCTAAAACAGATAATACTAACATTTCTTATGACGGTTTTCAAATCATATGATTAAGACACCATGACAGGCAAGGCTACCTGATGCGTTTCTGAGACATATTACATGTCTGTAAAAAAGACAATATTTCACTGCGCTATACTGGCAAAGTGAAAGGATCAAAATAGACTACTCACTTGATAATGCATAGAAAAGGCGTGCTGTCCATATTTACTTAGTAAAATTTAGGCCACCTAACTATATTCCAAAATCAAGGCAAACAGCCTCAAGAACATCACGCTCTCTCTATGTATTATCAAGTCAATCTTCTAATTTGATCCTTTGACTTTCCCAGTATAGTGCAGTGAAATATTGTACTTATTACAGACATGTAATATGTGTCAGAAACGCGTAAGGTAGCCTTGCCTGTCATGGTGGCTTATTAATATAATTTGAAAACCTTCAGAATAAATGTTAGTATTATCTTTTGTAGCTCATTTTGATGATGGATAACTCCTCTTTTTTTACTTTGGATTACAAATGTGTAAAGTTGCAATGTTGTTATTGCACTATGTATGTTGTTGGATATGTTTGTAATTTTGTTTTAACAACAATGTTGAAATATGCCAAAAGGCCAATTTGGGCCATTGCCCAAGTTTTTCATAGGGCAAGAATATGTTTGCCTTACAAACTAAAAAAACACCAAAAAAGGCAAAAGTAAAAATTTGGCAACTACACTTTACGTCTCTGTCTTAATTGTCCAAACCCCTATCAAAATACGCTTACCAAATCAATTCAACAGTCATAGATTCAGAAGGGGTACAAATATATATATTTTGACACACATCAAACCAACATTGCCAACATATATACAGCATGCTCTTGCCAAGAAGGTTTCCCCTGAGGTGCCATAAAGTAATTAGTGAAAATATGACGCACTTTGAGGCCAGAGATCGGTCTATGTTGATGGTTGATAGGTGGTCTCACCCTACGCACATTGTCTGGCCTACGCACAACACCAGCAGAGGAGGAACAATCATGTATCCTGGTGAAGTTATGAAGAACCACACAGGCTTTCACTACTTCATTAAGATTTTGTTCACTCAGCTGAATGGCAGACTGGAGTACCCGCCATTTGGCACAAAGAATGCCAAAGGAACACTCCACCAGTCGCCGACCACGTGATAGGCGCAAGTTAAATATCCTGCGCCTGTGGTGAAGGTTGCACCGGGGATATGGCCTCATGACATTGCGTGTTAACTGAAAGGCCTCATCTGCCACAAGGACATAAGGAACACATTCTTGAGTGGAGCCTGGTAGCTGACGTGGTGGTGGTAGATCCAACTGGTTGGTGCGTAGCCGCCGAGCCATAATGGAAGTATTGAAGACTCGAGAGTCTCCCGTCCTTCCATAGGCCCCAATGTCAACAATTATAAACTTGTATTGAGGGTCGGCCACAGCCAACAATACAACAGAAAAGTATTGTTTATAATTGAAGAATTGGGAGCCAGAGTTCGGCGGCTTACGCACCCGGATATGTTTGCCATCAAGGGCCCCAATACAATTTGGAAACTGGCATTCTTCCTCAAAGTCCCTTGATATCCTCAACCAGTCTTCCATCCTGGCCTCGGGCATGATGACTTGATATAGTCTTGTCCATATTTTACTACATGTTGACCTGACTATGCCAGATATGGTTGATCTTCCAATCAGAAACTCATGGTGGAGGGCGGCATGAGACAGGCCAGTGGACAGGAAGCTGAAGAACAACAGAAAAGGATGATTGTCGAATGCACACATTTACAAAACAAACAGGTCCATACATACCAAACTTGGTAAGATTTCCGTGCAAATAACACACACATCTTGCTTTGCACAATGAGTAAATGATATTCAGTACATATTCCACATAACATTCAGGTCTGTAAGTTGAAACATATGTGGACTAAGATGAGGGCCTAAAACTTACTACAAGAAGGGAAAAATTCAAACTTTGCCCAACACATTATGAACATAGAGAATATGGTTGTGGAGTACATACCGTATTGTGAGTAGAAGTCGCTCCTCTGCAGATATAGCTTTGCACATCCTTGTGTCCGGAAAGGTTATCCCAGGGCGCACTGTCTCCAAGAGTCGATCAAATGTTGCAAGGCTCATGCGACAGTATTGGTAGAATTTGACAGGATGCTTCCGCAGAGAAGAATAGAGGCGGTGAAAATTAACTCTTGGGAGTCGTTGCCTCAAAAGTGGATGTACCCACATGCGTCTCCTCCTCCGCGGATCCACTATGACTGGGTATGGTTGGCCAAAGCGGTGTGACAAAAGCCAATTGAAGAGAACCTGCTCAGTTGTGTTGAAAGTCAGACTGTTTGCCATGTTGCACATACAACACCAACACACCTAGTGAAGGCAAAGTGACAAATGGACAGAATGGAGGCTGCCACCTGTTCCTGAGCCAATAAATAGAGTGCAGGCTAATGATTTAAATAGTTAGCAGGCCTCAAAACCGTTAAATGTCCATTTTGCAAGGCTGCAAGAAAATCTCGCCATACGGATTCAATACGGATGCCATATGGATTACATACGGATGCTTACATGCGCAAAATACGTGACCGCACCTTGCTTACGGATGACATATGGAGCACTATTTAGGGGTCATTCATCCGTATTACACCTGTAAACTACGGACCATATTTTGCGTCGGTTAGTGTGACCCCGGCCTAACACTAACACCTCCCACTGTGAGCTAATCCCAACTGCTAACTTTCAATCTCTGTCAGTTATCTGTTAATGGACAGAATGCAGCTTCATCACTAACCATGCAAAACATTTAGAGTACTGTTACACTTAGCGATGCACCAGCGATCCCGACCACGATATGACCCGGTCAGGATCACTGGTGCATCGCTAAGTGGTCGCTAGTGAGCTGCTAAACAAGCAGATCTCACCAGCGACATAGCAGTGGTCCGGGGTCGCTACTTACCTGTCAGACGAGGCGATCCTGACGTCCTCCCGCCCGCGTCCACGCATCGCTCGTCGCCACAGCAGAAAGCCCAGCAGGAAGCGACCGACAAGAAACGGCCCAGGACGTTCTCGCGTGATCAGCGATAATCAGCGAGGGAGCCGGTCGGAGGTAAGTATCACACATAGCGATATCGCTACCAATATCACTGCTGCATCACAAAACCAGTGACGTTATAATGATACTGCTAGCGATATCGCTTAGTGTAAGGGGCCCTTTACTCGATCTTGCCCTACTGTACAACACAGGCTATCAGCACACATCACTACACACATATTACCTCTCACTATTATTATTGTCAAGCTACACATCTTACACTGTGCATCACATTTTTCACATGACACAGTATTTTAAAAAGACACAAGACATTATTCACATTATACAACACATTTAAAAAATGAACTTGTTCCTTCAAGGGGGAGATGTGGGCAGCATGTCCATATCCCTACACCAACAACAACATCATTGTCACCCAAGGTTCAATGATGCATACCAGGAGCAAAGCTTAGGTCATCTGATTCAATCTTACAGAATAGCTGCTGTAGCACAAAATAATAATAATAATAATAATAATAATAATAATAATAATAATAATAATAATAATCTTTATATAGTGCCAACGCAGCGCTTTACAGTTTAACAGTTTCAAAACACAAGTCATAAGTAACAACGTTAACAATACAATAATTAAAGCAAAATAAGACTACCCTGCTTGTGAGAGCTTACAATCTACAATGAGGTGGGGGAGAAATACAAAATACAAAATGCTGAAATGGTAATTCTGTCTATGATGAAAGGACATCTTGGCACACAGTGCAGTGTAGTTTGTTGCCCAGCCACATACTAATTTGAACTGAGCCTTTGTTGACAGCTATCTACCTCTAAAATAATCTGCACTAGACAATGGAAGAAAGTAGCCTGGTCTGATCAATCTCATTTTCTTTTTAACAAGGTGGATGGTTCAGTGTGTGTGTGTGTGTTATGCACCTGGGAAAGGAATTCACTAGGATGCACTGTGGGAAAAAGGTACACTGAAGAAACTAGAAATTGGCTATTTCTTCAGTCTTCTCTGGAAGTGTGTGATTTAACCCATTCCTCCAAGATGCTGCCAAACACAGTCCTGCAGTGTCTGAGGCTGCTAGCTTGTATGATCAGCTGCCAAGCTGTGATTGGCCAAGTCTGTGAAAGAGGAGTGAAAGCACTTTCCACCCAGGTTGGACTGTTTTGAAATGACAAGTTTGACTGAAAACCAAGACTTCACATAATAAGCTTTAAAAGCAACAAATGTGAATATCTCTGTAGTGGAGTGATGCAGCGCAACACAGAAAACAGTTAGAGAAATTGGGGAGCTAAGGGATTTTAACCTCTTTCCGACATCAGGAGTAATAGTATGCTGATGTTGGACACCCTCCCTTTGATATGGGCTCCTGCGCTGAGCCGACATCTTTTCCGGCACATGTCAGCTGTTTTGAACAGCTGATGTGCTGGAAGCGCGCTGGAAATCCCCCCCATTGGTGCCCCCAGTCACGTGGTCATGGGTCACCGATGGGTTGGAATGACAACCAGAGGTCTCCTGCAGATCTCTATGGCTGTCAATGCCAGATTGCTATGAGCACCTCCCGGTTGTTGTCGCTCATAGCAAGTGAGTAATTCTGCTACATACAGGCGATCTGATCATCGCCTGTATGTAGCAGTGCCAATTGGGCAAGTGCAGCTTCTAGTCTCCCAAGGAGACTATTAAAGCATACAAAAAGTAAAAAAAAGTAAAAAAAGGGTTAAAAAATATTAAAAAAATATAAAAGATCAAATCACCCTCCTTTCGCCCCATTCAAAATAAAACAATAAAAGATCAAACCTACTAATATTTGGTATTGCCATGTTCAGAATTGCCTGATCTATCAATATAAAAAAGTAGTAACCTGATCGCTAAACGACATAACGAGAAATCAAATCAAAATGCCAGAATTAAGTTTTTTTGGTAGCAGCAACATTGCATTAAAATGCAATAACGGGTGATCAAAAGATCGCATCTGCACCAATATTATATCATTAAAATCGTCAGCTTGGCATGCAAAAAATAAGTCCTTACCCAACCTGAGATCAAGATCACCACTTAAATAAAAAGAACCTAGACATGTTTGATGTCTATGAGCTCATAATGACCTGGAGAATCATAATGGCAGGTAAGTTTTAGCATTTAGTGAACATAGTGAAAAAAAACAACTAAACAAACAACTGTGGGATTGCACTTTTTTTGCAATTTCACCTCTCTTGGAATTTTTTTCCTGTTTTCGAGTACACAACATGGTAAAACCAATGGTGACTTTCAAAAATACAACTCGTCCCGCCAAAAAACAAGCCTTCACATGGCTATTTTGACCAAAAAATATAAAAGTTATTGCTCTGGGAAATAGGGGAGCAAAAAATGAAAATGCAAAACCAAAAATACCTTGTTAAGTAGTTAATATGGTATTTAAGTAAATTGTTTTGAGCTAATGACAGGTCATCTTAAAGGTCTGAGCTTTTTTGATAATTTGAAGGAACCGACACAATATTTGGTTTTAATGTTATTTGGTGAATCTGCCTACAACAAACGCATGAGCGTCTACAGGGAACATATTTAATATTTGCTTCAATAAATTGTATGGTTTCAATTTTTCATAGTGTTTACATCAGAAAGCGCTATGAAGAATTACAAACTTTTGGTGTCAGGTGAAGTTCAAATTTTGGCACTCCACTTTTATGTAGCTCCACCAGAATTGGTGGAGTTGGGGAGGTGCGCATGAAGTAGCAGGCCTGGCTATGACCTTCTGAAAATTTCTTCAAAATGAGTGTCTTTTCTTACTCCAGAAATGTTATAAGATTTCAGTAGAGGTGCATGCTACTGGTAAGATGTTAAAGGGAATCTGTCACCCCTTTTCTGAGATATCATATAATGATATCATTCAATTGTGTGTCACATAAGGATTCTCTTAGTACTTTTGCTTCCCCCTGACCCCGCACCTTTCATGCATAAATACCTTGTTTATATTGGTTCAGATCTATGTAAACTGTCACGGTTCGGTCTGATGGGCGGGGCTAATTTAACTGCTCCCCCCTCCCTGTCTTGCTCTACACAAGAAGAAATGCGTAGAGCAAGACAGGGAGGGGGGGAGCAGGTGAATAAGCCTCGCCCAGCGGACCGGATTTATGCATGAAAGGTGCGGGGTCAGGGGGAAGCAAAAGTACTAAGAGAATCCTTATGTGACACACAATTGAATGATATCATTATATGATATCTCAAAAAAGGGGTGACAGATTCCCTTTAAATTAAGTAGTGTGAATTCAAAGCATCTTATTCCTGCACGCCCATACATATGAAATGACAGACCTCATGAATTGGAGTCAACAGTATATGTTTTGTTTCAAAGAACCTAAAGTGCATTTACGTCAGATTTAATTCACTCTTCAATATTTTATTTTTGTTCTGAAGTTATTTTTTTATTATTATTATTATTATTATTATAAACCTTACTTTGGAGTTTTAGTGTTCATCGGCAAAATGTTTAAATTGCAGTGTTTCTGTAATGTTATATTATACAAGTCTTTTGGTTCAGAATTTATAGATGCTCCTATTTCACTTCTCGAAGGCAAACTATAAATCTTGAACTATTAATCATGTAGAGAGATTATGCTGTGAACGGCACATACTGTAAATGAACCACTTTCATGTTATATAACTGTAAATCAAATTAATTCATATTACGCATAATTCAAATTTTTTTTTCAATTATATGTTAATACACATAACCTCTATTCTGCTGCAGTCTACTTTTACCATGCAAAGAAAGCCATTGAATCCATATTGTTATTTCAAAATTGTTTTGACAGAAAGGAGCTACACTTACAGGTGGCAATCAATAAGTCAGTAAAAAGCAATATCAAAGGCAATCTAGCTGCACTATACATCTTCCTGGAGAATGAAATATTTACTGTTTGTTGTTACAGCAAGAAATGTGCTTGTTTTTGACACTCTGACATTTCTACTGTCAGTTTTCTGCTGCCAAGAATTAAATTATATCTCTTACTGTACTAATATGAGCCATAAAGGCCCCCTATTCCATCATCTAGATAATAAAAATTACCACTAAAGAGACATTTCAAGTTTATAAAAGACACAGTATCAACGGACTAGTAATAAACTTGATTTATATAATGCACTGCTCACATAAATGTGCACTGTACTAAGGCTATGTGATTGCACTGTTACCTCTTTCCCTAGTATAGAGAAATGTCTCTTTCTCCACTCAGATTCTCTTTTCTTCTTCCTTTATGCAATGATTGTCCTCTCCTAATTTATTTCTTAGGAAGTGAGGTAGCTGCTGCAGAGAGAAAGAGAAAGCATAATGTATTCTCTGTGTGAATTCAGCAAAATTGTGGCCTACTGCGACCAAAATCTTTCTGTAAAGAGCAAATAAAATGGTTAAAAATTTATACAGATGCCTTTCAAAAAATTAGAATATCATCAAAAAGTTGCCGTAACTTATTTCAGTCCTTCTATACAAAAAGTGAATCTCATATATTATGTAAAATCATTACAAACAGAGTGATGTACTTCAATTGTTTATTTCTGTTAATGTTGATGATTATGGCTTACAGCCAATGAAAACCTAACAGTCATTATCTCAGTAAAACTAATATATAAAGCTCAAGTGTGTGTGTGTATGTATGTGTGTATGTCCGGGATAGGCATCCACACCGTCGCAGCTACAGCCACAAAATTTGGCACAGTCACACGTCTGGACCCCGAGAGTGTCCTAAGCTATGTTGTGATGTGCAATTTTAACCCCGCGCGTTCCAATTCACCAAACAATTTTGCTGGGTAAAAAGTGTGTGCGTTTCAAGCCCCGCCCCTCATTATGATGTCACAATGGTTGTCATGGCGACGCTGATGTCATCATAGGTTGCAAGTCCCGCTGCTCATTATGATGTCATAATGGTTGACTATGGGATGGAGGATGTGTGATGGGTATATGGACTATGGGATGGAGGATATGTATGACGAGTATATGAGCATGGGACTATGGGATGGAGGATGTGTGATGGGTATATGGGCACTGGACTATGGGATGGAGGATATGTATGACGGGTATATGGGCACGGGCCTATGGGATGGCGAATATGTATGATGGGTATATGGGGAAAGGACTATGGGATGGAGAATATGTATGATGGGTATATGGGCATGGGACTATGGGATGGAGGATGTGTGATGCGTATATGGGCACTCGACTATGGGATGGAGGATAGGTATGTTGGGTATATGGGGGCGGGACTATGGGATGGAGGATAATTATAATTTGCTATAACTAACCACAGTTAGTTACTATGCCTGGGCAGCGCCAGGCTCTTCAGCTAGTTAAAATAATAAAAATCAATTGCAAAGGTTTCCTAAGCATTTAAAAAGGTCCCTTAGTCTGTTTCAGTAGGCTCCACAATCATGGGGAAGATTGCTGATTTGACAGATGTCCAGAAGGCAGACACTGCTAAAGAAGCTGGCTGTTCACAGAGTGCTGTACCCAAGCATATTAATGGAAAATTGACTGGAAGGAAAAAATGTGGTAGAAAAAGGTTCACAAGCAATCGGGATAACTGCTTCCTTGAAAGGATTGTTAAGAAGCGTCCCTTCAAAAAATTGGGGGAGATTCACAAGGAGTGGACTGCTGCTGGTGTCATTGCTTCAAGAGCCACCACACACAATCGTATTCAGGACATGGGCTACAAGGGTCGCATTTCATGTGTCATGCCACTCATGACCAACAGACAACGCCCGAAGTGTCTTACCTGTTACAAGGAGAACAAGAACTGGACTGTTGCTCAGTGATCCAAGGTGTTGTTTCCAGATTAAATAAAATGTTGTATTTCATTTGGAAATCAAGGTCCCAGAATCTGGAAGAAGAGTGGAGAAGCACACAATGCAAGCTGCTTGAGGTCTAGTGTGAAGTTTCCACAATCAATGATGGCTTGGGGAGCCATGTTATCTGCTGGTGTAGGTCCATTGTGTTTTATCAAGACCAAAGTCAGTGCAGCTGTCTACCAGGAAATTTTAGAGCACTCCATGCTTCTCTCTCTCTCTGGACAAGCTTTCTGGAGATGGAAATTTCATTCTCCAGCAGGACTTGGCACCTGTCCGCACTGCCAAAAGTACCAATACCTGGTTTAAAAGCAAAAGTATCACTGTGTTTGATTGGCCAGCAAACTCACCTGACCTTATCCCCATAAAGAATCTAAACCACTGGTATTGTCAAGAGTAAGATGAGAGACCCTAGACCCAACAATGTAGATGAGCTGAAGGCTGCTATCAAAGCAATCTGGACTTCCATAACACCTCAGCAGTGCCACAGGCTGATCGCCTCCATACCACACAGCTTTGATACAGTAATTGAAGCAAAATGAGCCCCAACCAAGTATTGAGTGCATTTACTGCACATACATTTCAGTAGGCCAACATTTCAGATTTAAATATCATTTTTGAAGCTGGTGTTATAACGTATTCTACTTTACTGAGATAATGATTTTTGGGTTTTCATTGGCTGTAAGCCATAATCATCAACATTAACAGAAATGAAAACTTGAAATAGATCACTCTGTTTGTAGTGACTCTATATAATATATGAGTTTAACTTTTTGTATTGAAGAACTGAAATAAATTAACTTTTTGATGATATTCTTATTTTGTCAGAAGCACCTGTATACAGTGGGTATGGAAAGTATTCAGACCCCTTTAAATTTTTCACTCTTTGTTTCATTGCAGCCATTTGGCAAATTCAAAAAAGTTCATTTTTTTCTCATTAATGTACACTCTGCTCCCCATCTTGACTGAAAAAACAGAAATGTAGAAAGTTTTTCAAATTTATTAAAAAAGTAAAAACTGAAATATCACATGGTCATAAGTATTCAGACCCCTTGGAGAGTTCAGAAGTGGTAATTCCAGCTCTAGTAGTGTGAAGTCTCTCACCACTACCTCTTTCATACACATGTCACAGAGAAACTGTGAATGGACTCATTAAATCAGTTAATTTTGCCTGCTTTGATGAATTTCTAAGTACAGATCCCTGTAAAAAACACAAATCAGTCAATGAGTGCAGTGAAAATAGCAGCAGCAGGGATTAGAATTTATAAGGCAATAATCCATGACTTGATGCCTGCCATATGTTATCTCTACTGCCACACCTCACAGTAGATGAGTTGCAGATAAGAGCAGCCTTATTGTAGAATATAGAAGGGATTTGAACCAGCCCTGAAAATATATTTTCTAGCACACGACAGCAACAAACTCTGGAGAAATGAAAGCAACACTGTCAGCTTCAATGAATTTCTGACTGCAGATCACCATAAAAAACATGAATCAGTCAATAAGTACATGGAAAAAAGCAGCTGCAAGGATTAGAATTTATAAGGCAATAATCCCTGACTAAATGCCTGTCATACACTATTCGTACTGCGATAGCTCACCCTACATGAATTGCTGATAAGAGTGATATTATTACGGAATAGAATCTATTCAAATTAGCCCTGAAAAATGCTATTAGTTTAAAGTAGCAGCATCATGGACTGTTATTTCATTAACCCTGATGGGGAATATAGTAGAGCATTTTGAATCTACTCAGCCTGATATGGAGGAGACCAGGATCTTCTGTACTTACTGGGCAACCTCTCCTGTAACAGCTGTGAAATCCTATGTTTTCAGTGTGACAACCACCTGAAAACCCACAACAAGGCATTGGATCATATACTAATTGAACCCACCAGCTCTTTTGGTTTCCAAAAATGTTCCCTGAACTAGACGGTGGAGCTGCAGAAAAGCGGGTTTCTTAGGCTAGTTTCACATTAGCGTTAACGGCCGCAGCGTCGGGCTGCGCACGGCCGCCGCTAAGCCCTGACCCTGCCACGCCTCCACCGGTAGCTCCGCCTATGGACGCATGACGCTGCATGCGTCCCCTATCTTTAGCACTGGGGACGCAGGCCGTGCACAGTATGCATTTGGCGGCGCATGCATCCTTTTGACGCTGCGCCGAGCGCACCAAATTGCAACCTGTTGCGTTTGGCGCTGGTCGGCGCAGCGTCAAAAGGACGCATGCGCCGCCAAACGCATACTGTGCATGGCCTGCGTCCCCAGTGCTAAAGATAGGGGACACAGGATGCATGCAGCATCATGCGTCCGTAGGCGGAGCTACCGGTGGAGGCGCGGCAGGGGGCGGGGCTTAGCAGCGGTCGTGCGCAGCCCGACGCTGCGGCCGTAAACGCTAATATGAAGCTAGCTTTACATTGATAAATTGTGTACACTAAGCGCAAGGGTTGCCAAAAATCTGAAAGAAGCAATGCAATATTCCTTTGAAGAAACATAGTTGAATGCCTCAGAAAACATTTTTTTCACATTATTAAGGAGTGGGTATCTCAGACTAGTAATGCGCATGCACTAAGTGTATAGGCTGAAAACATTTACCCCAGGGAGATATACATATATTGTGTATATCCAAGAATGTTAGATGTAGGCCTCTCAAAATTCTTAATGCAGGCATCATAAACATCCTTAAAAAATTTATAGTGAGAGTAACATGATCACCCTGTTGATATGGTGGTGTAGGAGGAGAAGAAGGAGGAGAATGACACAAAAAAGACAAAATCCTGAAGCGTTTATCCATATTTAGGTGTGAAAGAGTGCATGGGAAAAGACCAGAAAAAAAATACTGAATTTGAGTTTATTTTGTACTGCTGTCATGTGGTGGTGTTGAGAAGTCTGGGCCAATCCAACTCTTCTTCATGTGAAGAGTCAGCCTTTTGACAGGCAGATGCGCCTATTAGTTTTAATACCCCTGGCAGCACTAAAAACTCACTCTGACAGGGCATGCCATGACCTCCAAGGTGTAGACAATTTATGCCATGTGTCTAGCTTAGATATCCAATAGTTGTAAGGCACAGAGGAATCACAGAGGATGATGGTACAGTCGGCAAGGTACTCTTCAGCGTCTTCCAAAACTTTTCTCTCTGTGTCAAACTACCCTGTGGATCAGGGCTTGGGAGCTGGAAGGGTCTGAATAAACCATCCCAGACCTTTGAGAATGTTCCCCTGTCACTGCTGCATCTGGTGTGTGTCTTCCTTGTCTCCACTTCTTGGTTGTCAAAAAATAACTGTGACCTCTGCTGCCAGCATTGTCAGATGGAAATTTTTAAAATAATTCTCCAACTTGGGCCTTATGATACTGCAACATTTTATTAGACTCACTGTCATCGGAAGGAGAGATGTAAAGTTCTCCTTGTATCGTGAGTCTAGTAGGGTAACCAACCAGTAATTAGCATTGGCCAAAATGCGTACAATGCGTGGGTACCAGGTACGACAGCGGAACATGAACTTAACCATGTGTGCCAGACTGCCAACAGCCAAGACTTCCCTGTCCCTGCTAAGAGAATGACTGTCTTCCTTGTTGTCCATCTCCTCCTCCTCTTCATGCCATCCATGCTGAACAGAAGGTGGTGTGGGTAGTACTGTCAGTAGCTCAGGCAATCATCTCCTTTTCCTTCTCCTCCTCATTATCACCCAATCCACATTGAGAAGATGAGACGAGTCTGGGCTCTGTAGCATCACCCAGTATAGTTTCTTGCTTCATCTCAATTTGATCAGCCTGTAAATTCTCCACTTTAATTGTGAGCAGCGAATGTTTCAGTAGCAGGGTGATGATGCTGATTATGGTTTCATCGCCACTTATCATCTTAGTCGAGTCCTCAAAGTTTTGGAGAACCACAGAGATGTCAGACTTCCATGTCCACTCATCAGCTCTTATGTGCGGAGGCTGACCACAATGCTGACGAGCAAGGTGTAGCTGGTATTAAAATACTGCAAACTGCTGCTCACAAAGCTTTACCAACATATGTGACATTACGTCCCAACACGTGGTAACATTGCACACCCGTTGGTGAGGTGGACGTTGCAAACACTACCGCAGCACTGCCAAAGCAGCAACACCTGTTGCTGACTTGCAGAAATGGGCACATACGTGGCTTATTTTCACAAGTAGCTCAGGTAGATCTGGGTAGGTTTTGAGAAACTGCTGAACCACTTAGTTGAGCACGTGGACAAGGCATGGTACTTGTGCAAGGTTGCCAAGCTTCAGAGCTGCCACCAGGCTACAGCCATTGTCGCACATGACCATGCCTGTTTGTAGGTTCATGGTCAAGAGCCACAGATCAGTCTGGTCTGTTAGACCTTTCAACAACTCCATGGTGGTGTGCTATTTGTCACCTAAGCAGATTAGCTTCTGCAGAGCCTGCTGCCACTTGGTTGAGTCAGTCCTACTGTACTTACAGCTTGCAACTAATGTTGGCATTTTGGAGTTGGAGGGAGAGGAGGAGATGCAGGGACTGCTGAAGGTGGGAAAACCCTGATTGATCCAGAGCCCAAAATCCTAGGTGTTGCAGCTACAATTCTCTCCCTAATTCACTAGCATCTCTCCCTGATCTGCGTGTTTCAAGGTTACTATGTGTCAAGCATGGCATCATGGGTCTTATATAGACCTGATGTCGCTATGCGGCCAGCCAATGACAGTAGTGCAACAACCAAGATGCTATGGCATTACAGTGATTATCTGGCAACCCCTGCATGTTTTTTTGGCTGTCTAAAAAGTGGCAAACATGCAGGGCAGGGACTCGAGCTTCTGTTTGAGCTGTTAAAAAATACTCACTGAGAAACAAGAATCTCGAGCACATTGAATCTTGAGTAAGTAAGAAGCATTGACGTGCATGCTCGATCATCACCAATGACAATATCTACATCATCCTTCACTTGGACCTTAACCTCCTGGTTCAAAATAATACTTTATTTTTGCTTGTAATTACTGTTATTTTCATTAGTTCCCCTTAAAAATTAAAAAGAGATAAAAATAAGAAATAAAAAAAAAAATGTCGGCTGCCTCTTTCTTACTTTGCCTATTACACGTACATCACCACGTTCACCTCCACCACCATTTGAACCTTGGTCTCCTGGTTCAAGATTTTTTTATTTTATTTTAAGTTAGTGCCCTATCCCCAGGAGTGCAATAAACTTCATCTACTCTCTCACAACAGAACCCCTTTAATTAATTTATCCATCACATTTGTTTGCAGCACCCTACCCCTTACTACCACCATTTAGCAGCACAAAGTTTCAGGCACACATTGCCTCTGGGGTGAAATTTGAATCAATGTCTGTGGCAGTATTGTTCCTCATGCTCTGAGTGAAATGTATCAAAATGCTCTGTTGTTCCTGATACACTCAACCGTGATGCATGTGCATTTGTGGACCCACTGTGCCATAGGGTCAGGCCTACCCAGGAAGGTGCATAACTAAGCGGCTATCTTGGTGTTTACTGGAGCCTCTAGTGGTGAGGTCAAGCTGGTGTGGCAGGTATCTGCCAGTTACCAATCTTTGGCAGAACCAGGCGCTAGATCCGCTGACCCCAGGAGTTAGATATGCTGACACTGATTTATTGATAAGTTCAGACACACCGATCTAGGATACTGGATGAGTTTGTCACCTTGTGGACCATGGAATTTATGCACTGGATGCACTGGCCCAGGGGACTTTGGGAACATGACTGGTCGCACCAAAACCAGGGGACAATGTTTAGGCTTTGGCAGCACACAGACCAGGGGATGAGGTACAGGCACTGGCCACTCTGGGTTAAAGGGATGAGGTTCAGGCACTGGTCGCTCCAGGATCAGGGGATGAGTTTTAGGTACTGGCTGCACCTGAACCAGGGTCCAATGTTCAGGCACTGGCTGCTCCAGGACCTGGCAATGATGTTCAGGCCCTGGCCGCTCTTGCACCAAGAGACGAGGTTTAGGCACTGGCCGCTCTGAGTCCAGTGGACTAGATTCAGGCACTAGCTGCTTCGGGACCAGGGTATGAGTTTAAGGCACTGGCCACGAATATGAATTTCAGGCACTGGCTGCTCTGGTACCAGGGGACAAGGGTCAGCTACTGGCCACTCCGGGACCAGGAAATGAGGTTCAGGCACTTACCACACTGGGATCAGGGATGCAAGTTCAAGACACTGGCCGATCCAAGACCAGGGGACCTCAAAACTCACCAATAGTACACCTTACTGATCAATGATTCAGTACATTGCTTGGGAACTCCCTAGGGGAGATAGAGTCTTTTAAAAAAGATGCCTCCCAGCTATTGGCTTGGAACTGTTTTGCAGGTGTACTACTTATGCTAAATGCTAAATTAACCCTCCCCACACACAGCAATTCGACAACTAGCAGATCTGGTGGAGAAGATGGCGACATTGATGGCTGATCTGGATGGCAATCAGACATCTCTTGTGATTCAGCTGACCCCAACTAAGCACAATGCGGCGTCTGTCTAGAATGGGTACCTGAGTTCTCAGCTCTGTGCGACCAATAGTAATACTAGACAGCACATGGAAGGCCATCTTCTCCATGTAAAATACTCCAATCTGGAGCTTAAGCTGTTCACACATGACATGACTGCTTCTGGGTAGAGTTCGTCCTTCTCCTGACTATGCCCTCACCGGATTCTGAGCTGAATCTGAACCCTTGTTCAGCATTGGCTGTTTACCCTGCATAGTAATGCCTGCTCTGGCCTTGTGCTAATTGGTTAATTACTGATTGTGACCATTTGGTGCCTGATGCTAGCAGACATTTCATTTCATATATATTTAGCTCTGGCTGGGATAGCACGCGTGCGGGGTCACGCCTGTAACAGATATTAAGTGCAACAGGATAAAGTGCTTGGCAGTTAGAAAATGGCATTGAAGCTGATGTTCCTCTCTTCTCTTCTTCACACAGGTATCTAATCCATCATCTGTGTGTGCTGTCTGACAAGTGTGAACTGAATTATATGTAGCAAGATTTTTTCATGGTATCTAATTAGGGATGGGCGAATCTACTCGTTAGGACTCGTTACTCTGCGAGTAGTAGGGGACTCGCAGGAGTCGGTACTCTGCGAGTTTCCAAGCGATTACTCGCACAGTAACGAGTCCAATGCAAATCAATGGCAATCCTAGTTTTTGCAGAGTTTCTTAGCGATTTTGTGTCAGCAGCTGGACACAAAATCGCTAAGAAACTAGGATTGCTTGTATTAAACTGTGAAAAAACTAGCTAGGAGTTCTCTCTCTCTCTCTCTCTCCTCCCCAGCACAGGAATCGCTGCAAAACTCGCATCCCCATTCTCCTCCCCCCCAGCACAGGAATCGCTGCAAAACTCGCATCCCCATTCTCCTCCCCCCCAGCACAGGAATCGCTGCAAAACTCGCATCCCCATTCTCCTCCCCCCCAGCACAGGAATCGCTGCAAAACTCGCATCCCCATTCATTAACATTGGACTCGCTAGACTTGCAACGAATAGCGAGTTTCCAAGTCGGACTCGTTACAGCCTAGCGATTCCGAATATTTCAGGATTCGCCCATCCCTATATCTAATCCATCACTCCTGTGGTGGTTCTCTCTCTTTTTTTTCCTTTTTTGGTTTCTGCTTTAAAGTGTTCAAAGCAATTTTTTTTCCTTTCTTTCACTGTTTTATGGCCTTGTTCAGCATTGGTTGTTTACCCTGCATAGTAATGCCTGCTCTGGCCTTGTGCTAATTGGTTAATTATTGATTGTGACCATTTGGTGCCTGATGCTAGCAGACATTTCATTTCATATATAGCTCTGGCTGGGATAGCACGCGTGCGGGGTCACGCGTGCAACAGATATTAAGTGCAACAGGATAAAGTGCTTGGCAGTTAGAAAATGGCAGTTGGACAGGGCAGGAGACAGGTAAGGTACATAAGTTTTTCATACAAACATGCTTCTTGGTCAGTCGTACTACATTATGCATTGATCATATCAATTTGCTGCTTATTTGTTTTACCTTCTCACAACTCGCCCGCCCTTTAACACATTCTGTGCACTCTCTCCATATCCACCCCTCCCTTCTCCCCTTTCCCATGTATAACTCTGAGGCTCTACTGACATTTCTTACCCACTCCAAACCATCCAATACCTCCATGCAGCACTCAAAACGTTCATACAAATCATCCCACCACCTGCTCTCTTTTTTTTCTCCTTTTACTAGTTGCAGGTGACATCTCCCCCAACCATGGGCCTCCCTCCACCAGCATACATTACTCTCCTTCAGCTGCATATAGAAACCCTGCTAATCTTATTAACATTCAGTGCATGCCTTCTCCTATCGCTTTCCAATGTGTTCTCTGGAATGCACGGTCTGTGTGTAACAAACTAATTTACATGCACGATTTTTTCCTCTCAAATTCACTTAAGCTTCTGGCTATTACAGAAATCTGGATCCAGCATTCAGACACTACCGCTGCTGCCGCTCTCTCGTTTGGTGGGTGGGAAATTTTCACATACCACCAGACCTGAGAACAGAACAGACAGGGTGGAGGTGTTGGTTTGCTCCTTTCATCACAATGTGCTTTCCAGGTCATCCCCCCGGTTCCCTCACTTACATTTCCTTCCTTTGAAGTCCACGCTGACAGACTCTTTAAGCCCTTCTCCTTACGAGTGGCGGTTGTTTATCGCCCTCCAGGCTCCTCCCACTTCGCCACCTGGCTTACTTACTTTCTATCCTGTGACATCCCCCACCCTCATCATGGGTGACTTTAACATCCCCATCAATGATCTCCTCTCCCAATCTGCCTCTCATCTTCTTTCTCTAACTTCTTCATTCCGCCTCTCACAGTTTACTAATTCTCCTACACATGAGGAAGGGAATACTCTGGACCTGGTTTTCTCCTGTCCCAGCTCGCTGCACGACTTTACTAACTCCCCTCTCCCGCTCTTGGACCACAACCTTCTTTCCTTCTCTGTCAAGAATTGTCTCCTCACCCGGGACACCCCCACTTACCACACTTATCGGAATACACGTACCATTAATACCCAGCAGCTTATGGACAATCTCCACACATCTTTAGCCCCCATCTCCTCCCTCTCCTGTCCAGACTTAGCATTGTCACACTTCAATAATACATTGACGAATGCCCTAGATGAAGCAGCACCTTCTACACACAGAAAGACCCGACACAGACAACGGCAGCCCTGGCACACTATGCAAGCAAGCTTTCTTCAGCACTGCTCAAGGTGTGAAGAGCGGCAGTGGAGAAAATCTCTTAGCAGAAGACTTCATCCACTATAAGTTCATGCTCAAAACCTATAACTCTGCCCTTCATCTGGCCAAACAATCTTACTTCACCACCCTCATCACCTCACTATCCAACAACCCAAAACGACTTTTTGAAACCTTAAACTCCCTCCTGAAACCTAAAGTACAGGCCCCCCATCACCAACCTCAGCGGTGAGGATCTGGCCACTTATTTCCTGGAAAAAAATCAACCACATCCTTCAGGATATCTCAGCCCAATCTCCTCAGTGCCTGGATCCCCTTCCCTGCCGCGCCTCAAGCTCACTAGACATCTTTGAGCCTGTTTCAGAAGAAGAAGTTTCCAAGCTCCTCAACCTGCAACAGTGACCCAATTCCTTCACATCTTCTGCAGTCTCTCTCACCAGTGGTCACCACTCACTTGGCTAAAATATTTAACCTCTCTCTTTCTTCAGGTATATTTCCCTCCTCATTTAAACATGCCATCATAACCCCTTTACTTAAAAAGCCATTCCTGGACTAGAACTGCACTGCTAACTACAGACCTGTCTCTAACCTTTCCTTTATCTCTAAACTCCTGGAACGCTTGGTCCACTCCCGTCTAATCCGCTATCTCTCGGATAACTCTTCTCGACCCCTTACAATCTGGTTTCCGCTATTTACACTACACTGAAACTGCCCTCACTAAAGTCTCTAATGATCTAATAACAGCTAAATCGAAAGGTCATTGCTCCCTGCTGATTCTCCTGGATCTCTCTGCTGCATTTGACACTGGATTACCAGCTCCTCCTCTCTATGCTCTGCTCTATAGGCCTCAAGGACACAGCCCTCTCCTGGTTCTCCTCCTACCTCCCTGACCGCTCCTTCACTGTATCTTTTGCCGGCTCCTCTTCCTCTCCTCGTCCCCTTACTATCGGGATCCCGCAGGGCTCAGTCCTAGGCCCCCTCATCTTCTCTCTGTACACTGCCCTATTGGACAATCAGCAGATTTGGATTCCAGTATCATCTCTATGCTGATGACACCCAATTATACACTTCTTCCCCTGATATCACCCCTACCCTAATTCAAAATACCAAGGATTGTCTGTCTGCTGTCTCTAACATCATGTCCTCCCTCTATCTGAAACTAAATCTCTCCAAAACTGAACTTCTTGTGTTTCTCCCCTCTATTAACCTCACTCTACCTAACATCGAAATAACCCTGGAGGGTTCAACCATAACTCCCAAGCAGCATGCCCGCTGTCTTGGGGTCATATTCGACACCCAACTTCCTTTACTCCCTATATCCTATCACTCACTCGCTCTTGTCACCTGCATCTTAAAAACATCTCCAGAATCCTACCTTTTCTCACCCTTGAAACTGCTAAGACTCTTACTGTCACTCTTATGCATTCTCGTCTGGACTACTGCATCTCTCTTCTGATCGGTCTCCCTCTTACCAAACTTTCTCCTATCCAATTCATCTTGAATGCGGCAGCCAGGGACATATTTTTGTCCAGCTGCTTCACCGATGCCTCCATCTTGTGCCAGTCATTACACTGGCTACCTATTCGCTACAGGGTCAAGTATAAACTCATCTCTCTCACCCACAAAGCTCTCCACAGTTCTGTACCGCCTTATATCTCTTCTCATTTCCTCTCTCATTTCTGTCTATCACCCTACACGTGCCCTCCGTTCTACAAATGACCTAAGATCCCCTGTAATCCGAACCTCGCACCTCCGTCTCCAAGACTTCTCTCATGCTGTGCCAGCTCTCTGGAATGCACTTCCCCAGACGATCAGACTGATACCTAGCCCCGACCTATTCAAGCGCGCTTTGAAAACCCATCTCTTCAAACAAGCCTACCACATCAACTACTCAGTAAACTAACTTTGCCCTGTTCCCTCCTTCCAAATATTATTCTGAATCTGCACCCTACTATTCATCTGTCTCCACCCTCCATGCACATGATAACTGCACTTGATACTTAACTATTGCACTTAAACACACGGGCTGATGACTGGATCATGCAGCTTTATATGAAAATCCCTATTTATTATATAACTGCCAGACCTGAAATAACAAGCACTTTTCACCTACTGTGTCACCCCCCCATTTCCTTGTAGATTGTAAGCTTGCGAGCAGGGACCTCACTCCTAATGTCACTGTTTAAATTGTCTTAACTTGTATTGAATTTATTGTCTGTACATGTCCCCGCTTAATTGTAAAGTGCTGTGGAATATGTTGGCGCTATATAAATAATTATTATTATTCTTATTATGCAAAATTTTTTTCTTTACATAAGCACTTTGAGAGGCAGTCACTTGGTAAATGTTTGCTTTAGTAATTTTGATGGCTTCCTTCTGTCTGAATCTAAACAAAATGGTAATTGAAATTCAACAGCACTGTAACAATTTGGAAGAATCATTGACAGCTACTATAACCCTTTCTCTTCCTATCAATCTTTGTATTATTTGTTTTTCTTCACACACTAATCTTTTCCTTTGTTTTGAACACACACACTATTTTTATAATTTGTCCAGTGTTTTATGGCTTTCCCTATCTCTGTCTTATCTATAAGCTCTGATGACCTGACACTATGAAGATTCACCACAAAATGGCTGCTGCATTCCCTGCTTTTGCTTTTATATAGGCTATGATAGTCCTTCCTGGTTCGCTGTGCGATACTATGTTATGTGATAGCTGCAAGGCATTGTGGAAATGCCTGCCTGGCCATGTCTGAGTCATGTGAGCATTCTCTGGCTAATGAAATCTTCTGAAAATTGATCATATTCACCTGGCTCAATTAATTACTTAAAAAAATGTACACAAATTAACTTCCTATTTAATCAACAGTCTTATGTCTAATTGTTAGCTTTATTTTCATCTATATTGACTAAAAGAGCAAATTTAGCCAAATATAAATTGACAAAAAATTCACCATCTTAATAACGTTACAGGAGATTATTCACGTTAAAAAATTATGACAACTTAAAAGTGGTCTTTCACCTCAAAAATGATAAATAACCTGTTAATGACCAGAGGTATTTTTTATTTTGCATTTTCATTTTTTGCTCACCTTCTTCCCAGAGCAATAACTTTTTTATTGTTTTGATCAAAATTGCCATGTGGGGTCTTTTTTTTGCAGGACAAGTTGTACTTTTGCATGACACCATTGGTTCTAACATATCTTGCACTGGAAAACGGGAAAAAAATCCAAGTGCTGTGAAATTGCAAAAAAGTGCAATCCCACAGCTGTTCTTTGGGTTTTTTTGATACTATGTTCACTAAATGCTAAAACTTGCCATTATGATTATCTAGGTCATTACAAGTTAATAGACACCAAACATATCTAGGTTCCTTTTTATTTAAGTGGTGAAAAAAAATTCAAAAATTTGTTTAAAAAAAAAAAAATTGTGCCCTATTCCAATAGCCGTAGCTTCTCCATTTTTCGTGATCTTGATTTGGGTGAGGGCTTATTTTTTGTGCGCCGTCTTTTTATCTCCCGTTATTGCATTTTAATGCAATGTTGTGGTGACCAAAAAATCATAATTTTGATGTTTTGACTGTTTTTCTCGTTACGCCGTTTAACGATTGGGTTAATTTTTTTTATATTGATTGATCGGGTGATTCTAAACGCGGTGATACCAAATATGTGTATGTTTGTTTTTTTTATTTATTTTTTTATTTTGAATGGGGCGAAAGGGGGGTGATTTTAACATTTACATTATTTTTTATATTTTTTAAAACATTTTTTTTTTTTACTTTTTGTATGCTTCAATAGTCTCCATGGGAGACTAGAAGCTGCATTTGTCCGATCAGCTCTGCTACATACAGGCAATGATCAGATCACCCATTTGTAGCAGAATTGCTCACTTGCTATGAGCGCCGACCACCTTGTGGCGCTCATAGAAATCCGCAAGTGACAACCATAGAGGTCTGCTGAAGACCTCCGGTTGTAATGCCAACCCATCAGTGACCCACGATCACTTGATGGGGTCAACGGTGGGTGGGATTCCGGCACGCTTGCCGGAAGCGCAAGTTAAATGCCGCTTTCAGAGGTTGACAGCGGCATTTAACTAGTTAACAGCCATAGGTGGATTGCGATTCCACCCGCTGTTGTTAGAGACACATGTCAGCTATTCAAAACAGCTGACATGTGCTGGGAAAGATGTGGGCTTAGCACCGGAGCCCACATCAAAGGAGAGAGTCTGACATCGGCGTACTATTACGCCCGATGTCGTTAAGGGGTTAAAACACTTATAAAGGTATATCAATGTGAAGCAAAAATAGAAGAAATATGCAGCACTCACCGGTATAGCTGAAAAACTGTGCGTCTTTATTTCACATAAATTCCATCAATAGATGTGTGGACATGCATGGCATTAGAGGAATGCTAGGGGAGGGAGGTGCCGGAAACAGTCATTTCGCGATTATTCGCTTCTACGGGTCCAGGTGAGGGGATTAGCTAAGGGTCATTCCCTTTATAGGACCACAGACTTTACTAATTAACATACATAATGAGTTGTGAAACAAACATTTACAAAAAAATATAGTTATAAAATATACAGAGTGCAAGATACTAGTAAAGAATAAATCTTTCCATATCGATTTACAAGATAATCTGTATTTTTACAATATCATAGGAAGATTATAATCTAAATAACTTTACATGCAATATTTTATATAACATTTTTTTTTGCATACAAAAGGGCACATAATATAGGTGATTTATTAGTACATCATAGACTTTGTCCCCCTGAAAAAAATTGGCTACGAGATTTATCAATAAAAGGAAATTATAAATGTGGTCACTGCAAATACTGTCATCTTCATCTGACAGGGAATTCTATATATTTTGGCTCTATTGAACAAAAGGTACGAAACTACATTTCTTGTCAAACTAAATTCGTGGTTTATATTATTTTCTGTCCATGCGGTTATTTTTATATTGGAAAAACTATAAGACCACTTACGATAAGTTTTGGTGAACACTATAAATCTATTACATCAGGAAAGGGCTCACTGCGATTAATCAAGCATATTCAAGATGTGCATAAAGCTAACCCAGAAATTTTGAGTTTTGCAGGGATTGAAAAGGTCAATTTTCCACCTCAAGGAGGCAACCATGACAAAGCTTTATTGCAACAAGAAGCAAAATGGATCCTGAAAGCGAACGCACAAGGTCATCTGGGACTAAATGACCAGATCGATCTATCAGTATTTTTATAAAAAACTAGCTGAAGAGCCCGGCCCTGCCCGGGCATAGTAACTAACTGTGGTTAGTTATAGAAAATTATAATTATCCTCCATCCCATAGTCCCGTGCCCATATACCCATCATACATATCCACGATCCCATAGGCCCGTGCCCATATACCCATCATACATATCCTCCATCCCATAGTCGAGTGCCCATATACCCATCACACATCCTCCATCCCATAGTCCCATGCCCATATACCCATCATACATATTTTCCATCCCATGCCCATATACCCATCATACATATTCGCCATCCCATAGTCGAGTGCCCATATACCCATCACACATCCTTCATCTCATAGTCCCATGCCCATATACCCATCATACATATCCTCCTTCCCATAGTCCCGTGCCCATATACCCATCATACATATCCGCCATCTCATAGTCCTGTGCCCATATACCCGTCATACATATCCTCCATCCTATAGTCCAGTGCCCATATACCCATCACACATCCTCCATCCCATAGTCCCGTTCCCATATACCCATCATACATATTCTCCATCCCATAGTCCGGTGCCCATATACTCATCACACTTTCTCCATTCCATAGTCAACCATTATGACATCATAATGAGCGGCGGCAGGGCTTGCAACCTTTGATGACATCAGCGTCGTCATGGCAACCATTGTGGCATCATAATGAGTGGCGGGGCTTGATACACACACACTGCTTCTCCAGTATGCAAATAGGGGCATTGTGACATCACAATGAGGGGCGGGGCTTGACGCACACACACTTTTTCCCCAGTATGTAGATAGGGGCAAACTTGTTTGGTGAATTGGAACGCGCGGGGTTAAAATTTTGCCACACAACATAGCTTAGGATGCTCTCGGGGTCCAGACGTTTGACTGTGCCAAATTTTGTGGCTGTAGCTGCGACGGTGCGGATGCCTATCCCGGACATACACACATACACACACACACACATACACACATACATACACACATACATACACATTTTGAGCTTTATATATTAGATGTTATATAAAAAATTGTATGTAAAGTTATTTAGATTATAATCTTCCTATGATATTGTAAAAATACAGATTATCTTGTAAATCGATATGGAAAGATTTATTATTTACTAGTATCTTGCACTCTGTATATTGTATATATTTTTTTGTAAATGTTTGTTTCACAACTTGTTATGTGTGTTAATTAGTAAGGTCTGTGATCCTATAAAGGGAATGACCTTTAGCTAATCCCCTCACCTGGACCCGTAGAAGCGAGTAATCGCGAAACGGCCGTTGTTCGGCACCTCCCTCCCCTAGCATTCCTCTACGTCCTGCATGTCCACACATCTATTGATGAAATTTATGTGAAATAAAGACGCACAGTTTTTCAGCTTTATTGCTGAGTGCTGCATATTTCTTCTATTTTCGCTTCACATTGAAATATTCATGTTTTTTCATGCAAGCACCTCAGTTTTTTTACTGAAATATATACCGCAATACTTCAGATAAATAGCTCCGTCTGTTAATGTGGTGATTTGTGTGCCCTAGTATGCTGTTTGTCTGTTTGCTCTTTGCTGGGATCATATAGTGAACGTATCCCCAATAAAAACCATACATTTAGTAGTTTAGTTGCCCTCAAAAATATTTAATTCTTATATGTAAATGAGGTGCTTTTGGTGCACCCTTGCCATTAACAAGGATTATGTACACCCTACATATGCATATTGAGCACTTTTTCATAACTTGATTGACAGCTCTCAAATGACTACTGCCAGAGCTGAGTCAGAGGTTTTAGGCTAAGTGCACACGTTGCGGAACTCCCGCGGTAACTTCCGCGGGAATTCCGGAATTCCATTCCGAGGGAAAATTGCATTTTAAATTCCCGTGATTTTCCCACCGAAAAACTAGCGATTTGCAAGCGTAATTAGCTTGCAGAATACTAGCATTTTCCAAGTGATCTATAGCATTGCTTGGAGAACTGATTGACAGGTTGGTCACACTCATCAAACATAGTGTTTGACGAGTGTGACCAACTTTTTACTATTGAGGCTGCCTATGCAGCATCAGTAGTACAAAGATCCAATGTTAAAAATAATAAAAAAAAATAAAAAATCGGGTTATATTCACCTTCCGGCGACCTGCGCAGCCTTCCCGGGCCTCAGCGATGCTCCCGTTCCCAGTAATGCCTTGTGAGACCTTTGATGACGTCGCGGTCTCGCGATACTGTAGCGATCTCGCGAAGAATAGGGACTGCTACAGTATCGCGAGGCCACAACGTCATCAAAGGTCTCGCAAGGCATTACTGGGAACAGGAGCATCGCTGAGGCCCGAGAAGGTTGCGCGGGACGTCGGAAGGTGAATATAACCCCATTTTTCATTCTATTTTTTACAGGGATATGGTACCCACAGTGCGGAGGACAGTCTCCTCTCCTCCACCCCCTGGGTACATCCGCAAATGTTCTGCTTACTTTTCGCATGGTGGGCACAGCCACATGCGGAAAGTAAGCAGAACAATGCATTCCTATGTGGGCGGAATCACTGCAATTTCGCAAATTAATGAGCATGTTGCAGATTTTTCTGTGACACGATTCCGCCGCGGGAAAATCCGCAACATTAGCACAGCATTGCGGAATCCTATAGGAATGCATGGGATGCTGTTTTTTTGCAGCAAAACCGCACGTTAAAAACTGCCGTGAAAACGCGAAAATACCGCAACGTGTGAACGCAGCCTTAGTTAAAGGTGTTGAAATAAAAATCTGCTTTTCTCCTAAAGCATACCAGATGAGGGGTTGAGTCAGGTATTATAGCTTAGCTCCAAAAAAGTAAGAGGGGCTGAGCTGCAATACGAAAAAATAAGCTGTGGACAGATGTGCTGCTTTTGGAGGAAAGCAGCAAGGTTTTTTCTTCACATAGCATACTTGACATATTCCTTTATTTCCATTGTACATATTTTAAGAGGCCATTGCACTTATTCTAGGTTGCACTAAACCACAGCACAGTGGCAAACTCTCTGCTCTTTTTAAAATAGTAATTATGTTATCACTTTAAAGCCGCTATTGCACATTGTCTTGACAACACTTTGTATACTGTAAGTATTGATGTTGGCTCCCTGGTAGACAGATGGCTTCAGGTGACATAAGGTGAACACAGTAATAAAATCTTCCTGATATGAAAGGAAACTCAGTTGAATCTTAGCAACAGTAACTTTTATTATTAAAAGTGGCAGATTGTTGTCTGTTGCTGTCTATGAATCACCTTCCATTAGTGCATGATCAAAATTAGTTTCATGATTAAAACTTTTTCTGATTGAGAATGGTGGATAAAGCCATTTTGTTCCAGTTAGAGACTAAAAGAGATAATGTCCTCCTTATAAATGAAATAATTTAGCTAAAAGTTTGTGAACCCCAATTATGTAATTCCTCTCCAATAGTATTTAATTTTTTCCATCTCTGTACTTTGCTACAGTTTCATAAAGAATAAATGGTGAAGTGGTGCGCATACTCAACCTCAACTCCATCAGAACAGGACTTAGTCCTTAGCAGAGTCTAATTCTCAGGATTGGTGAGGGTCCTAGCAGTTGGACCCCCGCCTATCAATAATTTATCTCTTATACAATCAATATGGAACAACTGATATACTTTGTACAAGCCCTTTAAAGCAACGACAACTCATAAATAAACACCTGACACTGTTAGTAGCAATTTTGACCAAAGGACACAAAGTCAAAATCAGAAATTTTAGTCCATACTGTCTCTAAGTTTTGCTCCAATTACATACACATGCATGAGAACTTGTTCTGTATAATATATTAGTGTAATTTAATTAAACAGCATCTTGCTAAACGTTTCGTAAGGTTTATTTCCCATTGTATTATAAACTATATACTCCTCATTTCAAACGGTTCTAAAGTAATCATACAACATAAAACCTAGTTAGATATAAACATGATTTTACTCAGCCAAAAGGAAATTAAATAAATCACTGTCAAAATAATCACTTCCTAATCAGCAGACTATGCTATTCCCAGAAAGCCTCTTATATATCACTCCTCAGGATGCAATTAGTAGCATATCAATAACAGGAGACTGCGTAGAAGCCCTAATTCCATTCAGAGAAATAATGATCAGTAATTATTACTGAATGTGGTTATGAAGCAAGAATATCCGTGTTACTTGACTCAAGTTCCTTCCTCATTAGAAGAATGGACTTAAGGCCCCATCATGCTGATTTTGTGATGCCACAGCGATCTCGCTAGTGATCTCGCTGTATGTGGCACGCATCAGCGACCGGCCCCCCTGCCGGGTATCGCTGATCGTGCAGGATCGTCCTGGGCCATTTTTTGATCATTGGTCTCCCGCTGGCCAGCACGCATCGCTGCGTGTGGCAGCGGGAGAGCAACGATCAGCGATGCTGGGAGCTGGTATTCAATGTAAACAGTGGGTATCTAAGTTTACATTGGATACCAGCTTGCTCACTGGTCCTGATCGCTGGTGGGTCTGTCTATGTGACAGCTCACCAGCGATCAGCTATGTCCCAGCGATCCCATCGACGTCGGATCGTTGGTTCGATTGCTGGGACATTGATGTGTGTAACAGGGCCTTTACACGGTTAGCTTCAAATCTTCAAGTTAACTTTAACATTTGGAGGCACAATGCGTAGTAAAGAAACACAGATTTTCTCTTTCATGTCACGTTCTGCATGGTATATTTAGATAAATACATGATTATAGATTGAAGGTATCCATTCCGTCTGGTAAGACAGGTCATTAGTAGAGCTTATAGCTTTTTCTGTGTTATATCTGATAAGTCTTCTAATGTGGTTAAAAGAGAAAAGATTGACATAACTATAGCTAGAATCTCATCCTAATTGTAACAGACCATTACTATCATCCTATCATAGTTTAGGGAGAAAGACTTTGGAAATTTTATAGAATGAAGTCACAGAAAGATGTATATTGCATTATTGCATGTAAACTGGAAAGTCGGTTTCAAAAGTTTTTTTTCTGAAAAATAGTCAGTGTTTTTTTCTCTGCTGGATTCCTTTTTTGTCTGTGTGTTAGGTTTTTGTTGCATCTGTTTTTCTTGCATGAGGAAAAGAAAGTGACAAGGTATATTTAATGTAATGGGTAAGTTATCTGTCCACAAGAATAACGGATAGCACATGTGCTGCAAAAATTGACATGTAAAAAAGCCTTTAGGCCTCATCCACACGTCTGTGTTTAAACACATACTTGAAAAAAATGATACATCAGTATTTTGGATCAGTGTGTAACTTTTTAACATCAATGTGTCATCAGTAGAGTTGAGCGAAATGGGTCGAAAAATTTCAAAAGTCGCTGACTTTTGGCAAAGTCGGGTTTCATGAAACAAAACCCGACCCTAGGATGAGGTCGGCCACGAGGTCGGCGACTTACGCGCCAAAGTCGCGTTTCAAAAGTTTGTTTTGCGCTCTTTTTCAGCCAATCAGGATCCACGGACACTGTGGGCAACGTGATGACATAGGCAGGGGTCACCACCATCTTTCAGAAGGGCATGCAAGTGATTGGCTTGTTTTGGTGGGCGTCACAGGGGGTATAAAAGGGCGTGCACACTGACCGCCATCTTACTTCTGCCGATCTCAGTATAGGGAGAGGTTGCTGCTGATTCTGTAGGGAGAGTGTTAGGCAGGGAAGAAGACAAAAAAACTGCTTCTGCTGCTAGCGATTTGGCCTGCACAACACACCAGTCACTGTGTGTGCAGTGCAAGGGGAGGCTATATAGTGGTGTATCAGTGGTGTTGGTTGTTGGGCTGCCTTCTAAGGCTTCCTGACATTCCTGCATTGCTCTTTACCCACTGCTCCGCAAACTGCTTTTTTAAAAGCAATCCCAATTTTTTTTTTTTGTCCTGCTGAGAAGAAAAAAAAACTGCTTCTGCTGCTAGCAATTTGGCCTGCACAACACACCAGTCACTGTGTGTGCAGTGCAAGGGGAGGCTATATTGTGGTGTATCAGTGGTGTTGGTTGTTGGGCTGCCTTTTAAGGCTTCCTGACATTCCTGCATTGCTCTTTACCCACTGCTCCGCAAACTGCTTTTTTAAAAGCAATCCCAATTTTTTTTTTTTGTCCTGCTGAGAAGAAAAAAAAACTGCTTCTGCTGCTAGCAATTTGGCCTGCACAACACACCAGTCACTGTGTGTGCAGTGCAAGGGGAGGCTATATTGTGGTGTATCAGTGGTGTTGGTTGTTGGGCTGCCTTTTAAGGCTTCCTGACAGGCTGGCATTGCTGTTTACCCACTGCTCTGCAAACTGCTTTTTTAAAAGCAATCCAATCTCCCTTATCCTCTAGTCACTTTGGTCACAGCTGTGCCATCGAGCCTGTCACATAGCGCTCAGATATTCATTGGGCCTCACACAATCCAAAAGTGTCCAGTGTCCACAAGTGTCTGCAGAAATTCAAAATCTCCCTTATCCTCTAGTCACTTTGGTCACAGCTGTGCCATCGAGCCTGTCACATAGCGCTCAGATATTCATTGGGCCTCACACAATCCAAAAGTGTCCAGTGTCCAAAAGTGTGTGCAGAGATTCAAAATCTCCCTTATCCTCTAGTCACTTTGGTCACAGCTGTGCCATCGAGCCTGTCACATAGCGCTCAGATATTCATTGGGCCTCACACAATCCAAAAGTGTCCAGTGTCCAAAAGTGTGTGCAGAGATTCAAAATCTCCCTTATCCTCTAGTCACTTTGGTCACAGCTGTGCCATCAAGCCTGTCACATAGCGCTCAGATATTCATTGGGCCTCACACAATCCAAAAGTGTCCAGTGTCCAAAAGTGTGTGCAGAGATTCAAAATCTCCCTTATCCTCTAGTCACTTTGGTCACAGCTGTGCCATCGAGCCTGTCACATAGCGCTCAGATATTCATTGGGCCTAACACAATCCAAAAGTGTCCAGTGTCCAAAAGTGTGTGCAGAGATTCAAAATCTCCCTTATCCTCTAGTCACTTTGGTCACAGCTGTGCCATCGAGCCTGTCACATAGCGCTCAGATATTCATTGGGCCTCACACAATCCAAAAGTGTCCAGTGTCCAAAAGTGTGTGCAGAGATTCAAAATCTCCCTTATCCTCTAGTCACTTTGGTCACAGCTGTGCCATCGAGCCTGTCACATAGCGCTCAGATATTCATTGGGCCTCACACAATCCAAAAGTGTCCAGTGTCCAAAAGTGTGTGCAGAGATTCAAAATCTCCCTTATCCTCTAGTCACTTTGGTCACAGCTGTGCCATCAAGCCTGTCACATAGCGCTCAGATATTCATTGGGCCTCACACAATCCAAAAGTGTCCAGTGTCCAAAAGTGTGTGCAGAGATTCAAAATCTCCCTTATCCTCTAGTCACTTTGGTCACAGCTGTGCCATCGAGCCTGTCACATAGCGCTCAGATATTCATTGGGCCTCACACAATCCAAAAGTGTCCAGTGTCCAAAAGTGTGTGCAGAGATTCAAAATCTCCCTTATCCTCTAGTCACTTTGGTCACAGCTGTGCCATCGAGCCTGTCACATAGTGCTCAGATATTCATTGGGCCTCACACAATCCAAAAGTGTCCAGTGTCCAAAAGTGTGTGCAGAGATTCAAAATCTCCCTTATCCTCTAGTCACTTTGGTCACAGCTGTGCCATCGAGCCTGTCACATAGCGCTCAGATATTCATTGGGCCTCACACAATCCAAAAGTGTCCATTGTCCAAAAGTGTGTGCAGAGATTCAAAATCTCCCTTATCCTCTAGTCACTTTGGTCACAGCTGTGCCATCGAGCCTGTCACATAGGGCTCAGATATTCATTGGGCCTCACACAATCCAAAAGTGTCCAGTGTCCAAAAGTGTGTGCAGAGATTCAAAATCTCCCTTATCCTCTAGTCACTTTGGTCACAGCTGTGCCATCGAGCCTGTCACATAGCGCTCAGATATTCACTGGGCCTCACACAATCCAAAAGTGTCCAGTGTCCAAAAGTGTGTGCAGAGATTCAAAATCTCCCTTATCCTCTAGTCACTTTGGTCACAGCTGTGCCATCGAGCCTGTCACATAGCGCTCAGATATTCATTGGGCCTCACACAATCCAAAAGTGTACAGTGTCCAAAAGTGTGTGCAGAAATTCAAAATCTCCCTTATCCTCTAGTCACTTTGGTCACAGCTGTGCCATCGAGCCTGTCACATAGTGCTCAGATATTCATTGGGCCTCACACAATCCAAAAGTGTCCAGTGTCCAAAAGTGTGTGCAGAGATTCAAAATCTCCCTTATCCTCTAGTCACTTTGGTCACAGCTGTGCCATCGAGCCTGTCACATAGCGCTCAGATATTCATTGGGCCTCACACAATCCAAAAGTGTCCATTGTCCAAAAGTGTGTGCAGAGATTCAAAATCTCCCTTATCCTCTAGTCACTTTGGTCACAGCTGTGCCATCGAGCCTGTCACATAGGGCTCAGATATTCATTGGGCCTCACACAATCCAAAAGTGTCCAGTGTCCAAAAGTGTGTGCAGAGATTCAAAATCTCCCTTATCCTCTAGTCACTTTGGTCACAGCTGTGCCATCGAGCCTGTCACATAGCGCTCAGATATTCACTGGGCCTCACACAATCCAAAAGTGTCCAGTGTCCAAAAGTGTGTGCAGAGATTCAAAATCTCCCTTATCCTCTAGTCACTTTGGTCACAGCTGTGCCATCGAGCCTGTCACATAGCGCTCAGATATTCATTGGGCCTCACACAATCCAAAAGTGTACAGTGTCCAAAAGTGTGTGCAGAAATTCAAAATCTCCCTTATCCTCTAGTCACTTTGGTCACAGCTGTGCCATCGAGCCTGTCACATAGCGCTCATAAATTCATTGGGCCTCACACAATCCAAAAGTGTCCAGTGTCCAAAAGTGTGTGCAGAGATTCAAAATCTCCCTTATCCTCTAGTCACTTTGGTCACAGCTGTGCCATCGAGCCTGTCACATAGCTCTCAGATATTCATTGGGCCTCACACAATCCAAAAGTGTCCAGTGTCCAAAAGTGTGTGCAGAGATTCAAAATCTCCCTTATCCTCTAGTCACTTTGGTCACAGCTGTGCCATCGAGCCTGTCACATAGTGCTCAGATATTCATTGGGCCTCACACAATCCAAAAGTGTCCAGTGTCCACAAGTGTCTGCAGAAATTCAAAATCTCCCCTGTCCTATAGACACCTTGTACCTTGTTTTACATTACTATATAGTTTGTTGGATTTTGTCTACATTTCTACCAAAAATGAGGAAGGCTGGTGGAAGAGGCCGTGGAATTGGGCGGGGGTTGGTAGCTGGTAATGATGGTGTTGGTGGTGGATCTGATGGTAGTGGCAAGAGCAAAATAGGACCGAATGCAGGAGGTGTTGAGCCTGCGTCATCGTCTGGCTACATAAGGCCTCGAACGCTTAGTTTTCTAGGAGTTGGCAAACCGCTTTTAAAGCCAGAGCATCAGGAAAAAGTTTTGTCTTACATTGCTGACTCAGCCTCCAGCTCTATCGCCTCCTCTTCTTCAGTTGTAAAAAGTAAAAGCACTGAGTCGTCATTGGAGGCTCATGTTCATGAACCACACCTTTCCTTGTGTCCTTCACCCCAACCAAGATTGAAGGATGACGCAGGCCATACTACTGATTACTCCATGGAGCTGTTTTCACATACCATGCCTGGATTATCAAGTGAAATGGTGAATTACCCAGGCCAAGATGAATCTGACATGGAATGCACTGATGCACAGCCGCTGATGGATGATTCTGCTGGTACATTCACTCAGAGCACTACATTGTCCTCGCAGTGTACAGAGCCAGATTCTGACCCTGATGAGACTCAGGTGCCCCTTCCCGCACACTATACCACCATACACGGTGACACAGAGGAAGGTGCACATGACATAGAAGAGGAGGTGATGGATGACCCAGTTGTTGACCCAGATTGGCATCCATTGGGGGAAGAGGGTGCTGCTTCCAATAGCTCAGATGAGGAGCATCCACAGCAGACATCGACATCGCAACAGCTGTTATCTGGCAGGCCCGGAGCACTCCAAAGACAGGTTCCAAACATCAAAAGAGTTGCTGGACAGCTTGTCCAGAGGGTCAAAAGATCACAGCGTGCTAGGCCGCAAAATGTCTGCCAAAGTAGGAAGAGTGCAGTGTGGCACTTTTTTGAACAAAATCCTCATGATCAGGCCAAGGTTATCTGTAAGAAGTGCGCAAAGGCCTTTAGCCGAGGGAAAAATCTGAAAAATTTGAATACCAGTTGCATGCTTAGACATTTAACCAGCATGCACTTGCAAGCGTGGCCACAACACCAAACCTCAAGTGCCACATGTGCAACTGATCACAACGAAGGTAGTCAGCAACGCTACATTGTTTCCCCCACTGTAAGCCCACCGGTTAGCACAGCAGCAAATGTTGAGGTGTCGTTGCAATGCCACAGCAGTCAGGGAATCCCACTGTTATATCAACGAAAGACTGATTCTAGGCCATCAGAAAGAACAACAACTCCATCACCATCATCAACCCTCTCTCAGTCCGCCCTGTCCACCGCTACTTCCACCATATGCAGCTCTCAAGTCGAGCTCACCCTCCCAGACACTATGAGTAGGTCAAGAAAGTACTCAGTCTCTCATCCGCGTACACTGGGTTTGAACGCCCACATTGCCAAACTAATCTCGTTTGAGATGATGCCCTTTCGGTTGGTGGAAAGCGCAGCTTTCCGCGAACTCATGGCCTATGCAGTACCACGCTATGACCTACCCAGTCGCCACTTCTTCTCTCGCAAAGCCATCCCAGCCCTCCACCATCATGTGAAAGACCACATTGTCCATGCACTCAAGCAGTCAGTGAGCGGAAAGGTGCACCTCACAACTGATGCATGGTCCAGTCGGCATGGCCAGGGCCGTTACGTGTCCATCACTGCGCACTGGGTTAATGTGGTGGATGCAGGGTCCACATGGGACAGCGGTGGTGGGACAGTGCTGCCTAGCCCACGGTATAGGAAACAGTTGGCTGTAGGCGTTCGACCCTCCTCCTCCTCCTCCAGAAGCGAAAGCTCGTCCACAGAGCGCAGTCGTACGAGCACTCCATCTGCAGCTGCCACTGTTGCACACGATGTGTCCCCCTATCGAGCAGCTAGTGGAAAGCGTCAGCAGGCTGTGTTGCAGATGATGTGTTTGGGCAACAGACACACCGCCGAGGTACTGGCCGAGTACTTGAAGCGACAAACTGAGTCATGGCTGGGCAGTGTACATCTTGAGGCAGGCAAGGTAGTTAGTGATAACGGCCGTAATTTTGTGGCAGCCATAGCCCTTTCAAAACTCAGCCACATACCTTGCTTGGCTCACACCTTGAACCTGGTGGTGCAGTGCTTCCTCAAAAATTATCCGGAGTTAACAGCCCTGCTCCAGAAGGTGCGAAGACTGTGCGCGCACATCCGCCGGTCGCCTGTACACTCCGTTCGTATGCAGAAGCTGCAGCGATTGCTCCACCTTCCCAACCACCACCTCATTATCGACATTGCAACAAGGTGGAACTCCACCCTGCACATGGTGGAGCGGCTGTGCGAGCAGAGGCAAGCCATAATGCATTTGTGGGAGGATACACGGCCAGGCACTTTGAGAGCAGACATGGAGTTGACAGGTGTGCAGTGGTCGAAGCTGAAAGACCTCTGTAAAGTCCTTCAGTGTTTTGAGGAATGCACACGGCTGGTAAGCGCAGACGACGCCATCCTAAGCATGAGCATCCCACTTATGCGTCTGCTCATGCAAACTTTGACCCACCTTAAGGAGCAGGCGTCTGCAGCCAATGTTGATGAGGAGGAAGAGGAGGAGGGAATCCTTGATGACATTCAGCCATTGTCTGCTCAGGGACCTCTCCTGGACGAGGTGGAGGAAGAAGAGGAGGAGGAGGATGATGATGGGGATGATTACTTAGGGGAGGAGGATGCATCTCGTGGGGCAAGTGAAAATGTTGGCGTGGCAAGGTCTGGTACAGGGTTTGTGCGTGACTGGAGGGATATGGATTTGCCAGAAAGTGCTCCTCCAACCAGCACTCGCAGTGCATCATTGACACCGGGAACATTGGCCCACATGTCAGATTATGCCTTGCGGATCCTAAAAAGGGACCCCCGCATTGCCAAAATGATGAACGATGACGACTACTGGTTGGCCAGCATCCTGGATCCACGCTATAAAGGCAAATTACAAAACATCATGCCACAGGAGAACCTTGACCTAATATTGGCTAATAAACAAGCAACTCTGGTAAATCGGTTGCTTGAGGCATTCCCAGCACACAGCAGCGGTGATGGTTCTCACACGAGCCGTACGGGCCGGGGGCAGCTTGGCAGAGGTGCAGAGGTGTTCGTGGTGCACACAGCAGAAGTGGCGTTGGAGACAGGGGTTTCATGACAATGTTGTGGACTGATTTTTCAAATACCGCTCACACAACTGGTAATACTGCATCGATGGAAAGTGACAGGAGACAGCAGTTGTCAACTATGGTTACAAACTACTTTTCCTCCCATATCGATGTTCTCCCACACAGGTCATTCCCCTTTGACTATTGGGCCGCTAAACTGGACACCTGGCCTGAATTGGCCCAATATGCCTTACAGGAGCTCGCTTGCCCAGCTGCAAATGTGCTATCGGAAAGAGTCTTCAGTGCAGCTGGATCAATCCTGACAGAAAAAAGGACCCGTCTGTCAACCCAAAATGTGGATGATCTAACCTTCATTAAAATGAACCATGCATGGGTTTCCAAGGATTTTGTCCCACCTTCCCCTGATGACACATAGGGTGACAGAAAAATGGCTTGCTTTGGTCCACCTCTTCCTGGGACTTCAACTATTTCGCCTTTTGCATCAGCTGAATGTCCAACATCAACATATGCCACTTTCTAAAACTCCCTAACTGTGCTGCCTCCCCCCATGGCCGGGGTCACCACCTAGCGCACGACACCGTGCGAGTGCCGTTGCCCTGGACAGGTGGGTAGGCCGACTCTTGGGCGCGGGCACTGGCACAGGGTCCCTCATAGTGCAATCAAGTGTCTCTGACGGTGGTGGTGCACACCCACCGTCAGACACACCGCTGTACTATGAGGGGCCCAGTGCCAGTACCGACACCCACGAGTGGGCCCCCCTTGCTTGGGCAGGGCCCCAGCATTTGCAATCTTTACCTCTCCGTGCTCCTCCGCTGTGTAATCTGGGCCGTCAAATCCATACTGTGCCTGACACCGTCTGAGCCTGCCTCCTGATGTATAGACATATATTTTGAATGTGTACGCTATCCATACATGTTATCTGGGGATACGGTACCCTTTCTAACCTTCGTGCAATTACGTGCAATCCATACTGGGCCTAACACCGTCTGAGCCTGCCTCCTGAGACATATATTTTGAATGTGTACGCTATCCATACATGTTATCCGGGGAAACGGTACCCTTTCTAACCTTTGTGCAATCACGTGCAATCCATACTGGGCCTAACACCGTCTGAGCCTGCCTCCTGAGACATATATTTTGAATGTGTACGCTATCCATACATGTTATCCGGGGATACGGTACCCTTTCTAACCTTTGTGCAATCACGTGCAATCCATACTGGGCCTAACACCGTCTGAGCCTGCCTCCCGAGACATATATTTTGAATGTGTACGCTATCCATACATGTTATCCGGGGACACGGTACCCTTTCTAACCTTTGTGCAATCACGTGCAATCCATACTGGGCCTAACACCGTCTGAGCCTGCCTCCTGAGACATATATTTTGAATGTGTACGCTATCCATACATGTTATCCGGGGATACGGTACCCTTTCTAACCTTTGTGCAATCACGTGCAATCCATACTGGGCCTAACACCGTCTGAGCCTGCCTCCTGAGACATATATTTTGAATGTGTACGCTATCCATACATGTTATCCGGGGATACGGTACCCTTTCTAACCTTTGTGCAATCACGTGCAATCCATACTGGGCCTAACACCATCTGAGCCTGCCTCCTGAGACATATATTTTGAATGTGTACGCTATCCATACATGTTATCCGGGGATACGGTACCCTTTCTAACCTTTGTGCAATCACGTGCAATCCATACTGGGCCTAACACCGTCTGAGCCTGCCTCCTGAGACATATATTTTGAATGTGTACGCTATCCATACATGTTATCCGGGGATACGGTACCCTTTCTAACCTTTGTGCAATCACGTGCAATCCATACTGGGCCTAACACCATCTGAGCCTGCCTCCTGAGACATATATTTTGAATGTGTACGCTATCCATACATGTTATCCGGGGAAACGGTACCCTTTCTAACCTTTGTGCAATCACGTGCAATCCATACTGGGCCTAACACTGTCTGAGCCTGCCTCCTGATGTATAGACATATATTTTGAATGTGTACGCTATCCATACATGTTATCCGGGGATACGGTACCCTTTCTCACCTTTGTGCAATCACGTGTAATCCATGCTGGGCATGAGAACGGCTGGCGAGCTGTTAAGCAAGCTACAGCACCTGTGGTTTGCACACGTAAGTTTTTCATTTTTTCAGGAATGACGGTTAGGCCTAATTCCGGAACTGCGGTTGACCTGCACTTACTGGGAAATCATTGTTCGCGGGTAATAATTGTAATCAGTGATCCCCATCACTAACATTGTTCAGCGGGTTATCTGCATCTGTAAGCGACAAACGCTGGCCTTTTCAGTGTAGCGCACATGCAGCCACGGACATGTAAGGGCATGACACACCAGTTATTGGCCAATCTCATGTGCCAGAGCCTCATGTGTCCCTCTAGTAAGCCGGACTCGGACCACGGGGCATGACGGAGTCTCGTTCGTTAACGGAATTAAGCTTGCAATGTGTGCATCTGTTCTGTAGCTGGCATGGTTGAGGTTTCCCAGGTGGAGTCGAATTTAACCGTAGGCTCCACTCCTGGTGGTGCCCTTCTGGACATTCCTTTAAGGTTCAGCTTTGCAACCATACTGCCCACGTAAAACAAACACTTTGCCTTCATGAATGCTGTTTGGAGGGTCATGACTCGTGGGAATAACGCCGCCCAATCAGTTAACCTGCTAGAGAGATCCTTCGTTGCTCCCAAGCATGACATCACATTCCCTAGGAAGAAGGTAATGCCACTGTGGCGACCGTACTCCTGGGGGCAACACAAGTGCACTGATGCCCAGCCACTGCTCGATGAATCTGCTGGTACATTGACCCAGACCACTACATTCCCCTCACATGCTACACGACCTGAATCTGACCCTGATGAAACTCAGGTTACCCTTCCCATATACAGTTCCATCTTACACGGTGACAAAGAGGAAGCTGCAGATGAAAGTGCAGGTTCGGCCCACCCGCCATCAGACACACCACCGTACTATCAGGGGCCCTGTGCCAGTGCCGTCGCCAACGAGTGGGCCCCCCCTGCTTGCCCAGGATCACAGCACTTGCAAAGTTGAAATACTGTGCAGTGAGATGGAAGATGGGGGCGACGAGGAATCCAGACAAGTACAGGGATTCCCTAGCGAGGAGACTTATTTGATTGTTTTCAATGTTGGGACAGCAATTTTTGGGGAGCACTATACTCTGGAGAATGATAGATGGGGCCCACCATACACTGGAACATTCCAAAGGTGGACATCAGACACTGGAGCAGCATTTACAGGGCCCATTATACACTAGAGCATTAGAAATGGGGCCCATTATGTTTGGAGCATTATTTGGGCCCATAAGACAGTGGAGCTTCATCCATGGGGACCAACATATACTGTAGCATTATGTGGAGCTCATCATATACTGTTTCAAACATTATATGGGACCAATGATTCTGTATGGAGAAATAGATGGGCCTCGTCATGAGATGTAAAAAGTGAGGTATTTTTCATTGTACTATACCGCTATTTCTCTGCCGTATCGGAGCATGATGAGTTGTGGTATGTGTTAAAGGGGCGCTCTTTCGCCCAGGGCACATGAAAACCTGCAGCCAGCCCTCCCCCCCACAACTTTAGCCAAATAACCCCCATTTTTCAGTGCGTAACTTGTATTATGAAGTTAATTAAGGTTGACAAGCTTAAGTAAGAAGAATTGATGCTTTTGGCATTCAAATGGACACTGTAGGTGTGTTTCCTGTCCTCCTCTCACTGCCGACTTTTATTCCCCATTGACTTACATTGGGTTTCGTGTTTCGGGACGACCCCAACTTTTCCCTATAATCGGACAATCTTGCTCGACCCGACTTTTGGAAAAGTCGGGTTTCACGAAACGAAACGCGACCCTAAAAAACCAAAAGTCGCTCAACTCTAGTCATCAGAGCTTTGGATCAGTGTGTCATCAGTGTGCGGTCTGTGTGTCTGTTTTTACCATCAGTGTGTTTCAAGGATGGATAAATAAAGTACAGAGATTCTCCTATACTTTTCAATATTAAATACGGATCTATTAACAAGATTTTTATAGAAATAAGGCAATACTCCATGCAATATTTTTATACCCAACCTCATTCGTTGAATTGAGGAGAAAGATGTTAAATTGCAAAATAAATGTATTAATTTAAATTTAATTTTTTTAATAATAAATTATTAAAAGCAAAATAAAAATTCAAGCATGGAAAACAAATCGGAAGTGCACTGACACTGTAGTCTATCTGATGGAATAGCTATGTTAACAGGTATATATATTAACCTGAAGGGGTTAATGATTAAGTAAGTCTGTTATCTACATGGATGCAAAATGTAGTTGGGTCCTGGAGGGACTAATTACAATAGTCAAAATGCAAGTGCATAGTGTAAACTTTAAGACATATTGGCTTAAATGACAGACTATAATGACACAACAGTTATTTGTACCTTTGTACATTTCTCAATGTTTAATTAAGGATGTTAGGCAACACCTATGAACCAAGGTGTAGAGAGCAGGATACAAGTGCTTCTTACTAAATTAGTATATAATCAAAAAGCTTACAGCCAATGAAAACCCCAAAGTCATTATCTCAGTAAATCAGAATCCTTTAAAACACCAGCTTGAAAAATGATGTTAAAATCCGAAATGTTGGCCTACTGAAAAGTATGTTCAGTAAATGCACTCAATACTTGGTCGGGGCTTCTTTTGCATAAATTACTGCATCAGTGCGGCGTGGCATGAAAGCATTCAGCCTGTGGCACTGCAGAGGTGTTATGGAAGCCCAGGTAGCTTTGATAGCAGCCTTCAGCTTGTCTGCATTGTTGGGCCTGCTGTCTCTCATCTGCCTCTTGACAATACCCCATACATTTTCTAGGGGGTGTCATGATCCATGCTGGATCATGACTGATATAAAGCAGAGGTAACCTTTTTTTTTTCCTAAGCTGTGCTTAAGGTGTTTTTGCCCTCGGTGGCCATTTGGATCATTGCACTGTGGTGTCGTTTGTTCTAGGTTTGCCCCGTTGGTGGTGAGCGTCATTGCACTCTAGTTTGTTTTGTTGAGTGCACATGATTATAATTCAGGTGTGATTGCTGGCTCTGCTATAAAAGAGTCACAGGTGTTGCAATCAGTGTTGGTGATAGTGATCATTTCAACCATCCTTGGTGGAGGAAGGAGCTGGAGAGCAGCTCTGACAGAGCCTGGTTTAAAAGGAGTCATAGGGGATTTCCTTAGCTCTGACAGAGCTTGGTGGCAGCGATTCAGGAGGAGAGCTGCATGCTGGTGGTGGACTCTGTTGCCAGGAGCAAGTGCAACAGAGTAAAGCTAAGAGGTGTTCCCCTGTTTGTGTTTTTCCTTAGTGTGTTTTAGTACAGCAGTGGGGCCAGTGCCTGCGCCACCCAGCTCCCTAGCAAGGGATAGGTGTAGGGTGTGCTAGGGCGACAGGTTCGTGATCGGCGCCCGATGCAGAACCGGCATAGGGAACGTTAGGAGCGTTAGCGACACTGACTCAGGGGAGTGCAGGAGGTCTCCACGTCCCCTTACCCTGTCGCAGGGCCCACTATTGTAACTGTTTCCCTACCCCTTGTCTTGTTTTAGTTACCGGCCTGCGAGCCGTGTCACACAGGACAGTATCACGTGCCGCGTCCTGTTGTTTTAGTTACCGGCCTGTGAGCAGTGTCACACAGGACGGGTCCACGTGACAGGGGGTTAAGGTCAGGCAAGTTTGCTGGCCAATCAAACACAGTGATACTGTTGTTTTTAAACCAGGTATTGGTACTTTTGGCAGTGCGGGCAGGTGCCAAGTCCTGCTGGACAATGAAATTTCCATCTCCAAAAAGCTTGCCAGCAGAAGGAAGCATGAAGTGCTCTAAACTTTCCTGGTAAACGGCTGCACTGACATTGTTCTTGATAAAACACAGTGGACCTACACCAGCAGATGAGATGGCTCCCCAAACCATCACTTCCCTAAATTTTTGAATGTCCTTTTCTTAACAATGCTTTCAAGTCTGTGATTATCCCGGCTGCTTGTGCATCTTTTTCTACCACAATTTTCCCATATACTTGAATATACTTCTCTCAACTTTTTTGGGACATAAGTATTTACATCTATCTTCCCATGTACTCATCTTTACATTAATATACTTGGATACAGCACTCTGTGAACAGCCAGCTTCTTTACCAATGACCTTTTGTGGCTTACCCTGCTTGTTGAGTGTGTCAATGACTGCTTTCTGGACAGACATCTGTCAAGTCCGCAGACTTCCCCATGATTGTGGAGCCTACTAAAACAGGTAAAAATGGGAAAATCCAGCTACCGCAAAAGTCATAAAACATCACATTTATTAGTAGATTAAAACATGAAAAGGTAAAATTGTCATGATTAAGAGCTAGTGTAGCTCGAAATGCATCGAATATTATCATGTTTTTAAAAATTTTCCTTTTCATGTTTTAATCTACTAATAAATGTGATGTATTATGACTTTTGCGGTTGCTGTATTTTGCCATTTTTCTCTCTCACTCATGATAGCACCATGAAGAGAGGGGGGGATCCGCCCTTCAGGGACAGGAACCTACAGATAAAAAGGGCGGTACCTCTCTTCCGCCTTCAGTTGGGTTCCTGTCCCTGACGGGCGACCCACAGGACGAGCGGTACCTGCATCTGTATGTCCGGATCCGGGGCCGACCTGACCGGAGCATGGCAGTGGGGAGGCCACTGCCACGGCAGGTGTGCTGCCCGAAGCTGCCACCATCAGGGCCGATGCGGGCTGCCAGGTGAGCGGAGGGAAGATGTCGGAGCCGCCGCTCCGGAGAGGAGGTCGGGGCTCGCAGGGACCGGGTAAATGCGGGCAGCGCCATGGTACAGAGATGTACCAAAATGGCCGCTGCCCCGGAAGTAGATACCGGCTTTCGGGTCCCGGGAATCAGTGCATGCACAGGGGCACTCTCCCCAGCAGAATCGGTGTAGGATGGGAACGGTGGCATCACACGCCAGGAAATTTAAAACGGTGGAGCTGCAAAACACTCCTGGCTGGAAGTGATCCTATGCACAATGGGGGACAGCCACCAGCAACAGGAGCAGCTGCCCAGGCAGCAGCTTAAGCAGCAGCAGCACCACCACCACCATCATCATCGACTGAAGGAACGAGACAGGAATAATGGCCGTTCCAGCAGTCACTGGACGCAGTCCAGCACATCAGCCACAAGGAGCAAATCACCACCGGGAGATCAGCCTGTAGAGCACCTGACTCCATCTCCCGAATCGGTACCTGCAGCCGTGTACTTTCAGGTGAGTGATCTTCGTGAATGTTCACCATTGTAATAGAATTCCTTTCCCTTATTAGGGAAAGAAGAAGGGGAAAAAGAGGAACAGGGAGTGCCCTACTTGTGCTAGTCCCCTACATATATCATGGGAGAAAAAACTCTGCGAATCTTGTACAAAGGAAATCCTTTGTAAGGAAACCCCGGATTTCACCTCTGACCTAAGAGCCGCAATTAAATCGGAGGTTCAGAGTGCCCTTAAATCCCTTAAACACAGGGATAAAACAAAAGAGAAAGACACAATAGTGGCTTCCCAATCTGAACCCTCGACGTGGGGGGAGATCACTTCGAGAACCCCGGAATCTGACTCCTCATCCTCCGACGAGGAAACGAGGGGACGTCACTGTTTTCCCCTAGACATGCTAGTGAGGGCTGTAAGGTCTACCATGGGGGTGTTGGACCCTAGGCCTGATAAAACAGTCCAGGACATAATGTTCGGGGGACTAGGCCAAAAAAAGTGGAGAGTGTTCCCACTAAATGAAAATGTTCAGGGCCTAATCAAAAAAGAATGGGAGAAACTGGATTGGAAAAACACCACCGTTCCTTTCCTTAAAAGGAAATATCCCTTCGATGAATAGACATCTACGTCTTGGGATAAAGCCCCAAAGCTCGACGTAGCAGTTGCAAAGGCCTCAAAGAAATTCGCTCTTCCCTTTGAGGACATGGGTACCCTCAATGATCCCCTAGATAAAAAGGCATACACCTTTCTTAAAGGGGAATGGGAATCAGAAGGAGGTAATCTCAGGCCAGCTATAGCGGCAACATGTACCTCAAGAGCCCTAATGGTATGGGTGGACCAACTTGAGAAGCAACTAAGGGAAGGGACACCAAGGGATAAGATCCTGGATTCCATCCCAGTTATAAGGGGAGCAGCTGCCTTTTTAGCGGACTCATCGGCCGACTCGATACGATTATCGTCCAAAGCAGCAGCACTTTCAAATGCAGCCAGAAGAACACTGTGGCTCAGGGGACCTACAGTCTAAAATGAAATTGTGTTTGATCCCCTGTGAATCAAAATTCCTTTTTGGGGAGATGTTAGACGATATCCTCCAAAAGGCAGGGGATAAAAAGAAGGGGTTTCTAAACCTGGGACCTTCAGCATTCAAGAGGCCCTTTCGGAATAGGAAGTTCTTTCAGAGGAGACCACCGAGGGAACAAAAGTGGGATGACAGGAGAAGAGATAGAGGGTTACTCTTCAGTAACTCGTCCCAAGACAAAAAGCCCCCTAAGTGACAGTTTGCCCAGGGAGGTGGTGAGGTTAACTCTTTTCCTTCCAGCCTGAAAGAAAATCTCAAATAACCCTGGATATTAAATCTAATCCAGGAGAATTTAAGAATAGACTTCCTTTCTCTCCCACCTTAAAATTTCATAATGGCCCCACTAAGATCCAGTACGCGAGAGCAGAAAGCTCTAGAAAGCAAGGACTTAAGCCTGGTAAAAAAAGGAGTCCTCCAGGAGGTTCCCCTTCAGGAGATGGGCAGGCGGTCCTACTCCCCTCTTTTCCTGGTGACCAAACCAGATGGCACCTTTCGGACAATCATAAATTTAAAAAAATTAAACAGATATGTCAGGAATCAAAGCTTCAAGAAGGCGTCAATCAGGTCCACCACCAAATTCCTGTTCCCGAACTGCTTTATGACGGTATTAGATCTCAGCGACGCCTATTATCATGTCCCCATTTCACAAAGACTCCAGAAAATATCTCAGATTAGCCGTCACAGTAAATGGCAAGGTAAAAGAATTCCAGTACAGAGCCTTGCCGTTCGGAATATCTGTTGCTCCACGGGTTTTTACCAAAATAGTAGTGGAAATGATGGCCCATATAAAGGAGCAAGACATAATAATAATCCCGTATCTAGACGATTTCTTAATAACGAGCAGCTCGGCTCAAAAATGCCGGGAACAGAGGGACAGGGTGATGGACACTCTACAGAGCCTGGGCTGGCTCCTAAATCTGAAACAAATCAAGATTGGAGCTCAGCAGAGTGCAGGAATTCTTGGGTCTAACGCTGGACTCAAACATTCAAGAGTGTCGCCTCCCAGACCGCAAGAAGTAGAAAATTGCTCAAATAATAAGAGCAATCCAAAATCCCTCCATGACTTTAAGGAAAGCTATGTCACTGCTGGGTTCTCTCTCCGCCTGCTTGCCAGCAGTCCAATGGGCTCAGTTACACACGAGAGAGCTCCAATGGGATGTTTTAGCGAACCAGTCAGCAGTAGGGGGCCACCTAGAGGGTCACATTACCCTAAATTCAAAAACTATTCATTCCCTAGCTTGGTGGGGGAACCAAGACAATCTCTCAAAAGGAATCCCCTGGGTAATAAAAATAACACATCTAGTTACCACGGACGCCAGTCCTACGGGATAGGGAGCGCATATGAACAGCGAGGTGGCTCAGGGTGCATGGGGAAGTCAAGAATTAGAAGCGTCCTCAAGCCAGAAAGAACTCTTGGCAGTAGGCCACGCGTTAACACATTTCCTACCCCTGCTCCAAGGTCATCATGTCCGCATATTTTCGGACAATCAAGTCACAGTGGCCTATATAAATCATCAGGGGGGAACCGGGTCCCGAGCCCTAATGGACACATCTTCCAAAGTCCTCAAACTAGCAGAGACAAACCTGCTATCTCTGTCAGCACTACGCATCTGGGGCATAGAGAATCAAAGAGCAAACTTTCTGAGCCGCACCCAATTGCGGCAAGGGGAATGGGTCCTAAAGCCGTCCGTTTTTCAGCAGATTGTAAAAATGTGGGGGCCCCCGGACATAGATCTGTTTGCCAACTTCAGGAATAAAAAAGTGGAAACATTCTGTTCCCTAGACCCCAGGGGGAATCCTCTTGCTCTGGACGCGTTTATGCTCCCATGGACACAGAGCCTAACATATGCCTTTCCCCCGATCACTCTTATTCCAGCAGTACTAAGGAAAGTCAGGGAAGACGGGACAAGAATGATATTAATAGCCCCCTTCTGGCCCGAAAGAACCTGGTTCTGCTGACTAAGAATGCTCTCGGTAACCGACCCATGGATCCTACCGGATCTCCCGGACCGGCTATCTCAGGGGCCGGTGTTACACCCTCGGGCAGTGAACCTCCATTTAACAGCATGGAATTTGAGAGGGCACTGATGAGGGACAGAGGATTCTCAGAGAGCCTGATCACTACATTACAAAAAAAAATAGAAAACTGGTTGCGATGAGAGCTTATGGGAGAACCTGGAAAAAATTACTATCCACTTCTGGCGTTAAAGTCCAGGATGGGGTCCAGATTAATAAGATCCTAGAATTTCTACAAAAGGGCCTAGAACAGGGTCTGGCAGTCAACACACTAAAGAAACAAGTAGCGGCTTTGGGCATCCTTTATAACCAAGCTGTGGCAGGTAGCCCTTGGGTGGTACGATTCATTAAGGCGGCAGCCAGGTCTAGGCCAATAGCTAGTCAAAGGTTACCGTCATGGGACATGAATCTTGTACTGTCCACACTGACAGGGCCTCCATTCGAACCTATTCACTCAGCATTAGTGTTGAGCATTCCGATACCGCAAGTATCGGGTATCGGCCGATACTTGCTGTATCGGAATTCCGATACCGACTTCCGATATTTTTTCAATATCGGAATTCGGCATCGGAATCGGAAGTTCAGTTGATTGACAGCCTGACGTCATCATGATGCGCGGTGTGTGCGCATCATGATGCGCCGTCATTTCGGGCCTTCCGGGGGTCTCTGCCGGCCTGCCGGGGGGCTGTGCCGGCCTGCCGGGGGGCTGTGTGGACTGCCCGGGGTCTGTACCGGCCTGCCGGGGGGCTGTGCCGGCCTGCCGGTGGTCTGTGCACCCTGTGGGGGTCTGTACCGGCCTGCCCGGGGGCTGTGCCGGCCTGCCGGTGGTCTGTGCACCCTGTGGGGGTCTGTACCGGCCTGCCGGGGGGCTGTGCCGGCCTGCCGGGGGGCTGTGCTGATGTCCGGGGGTCTGTGCAAGCATCGTCCGATGGGACTACAAGTCCCATCTGGCGATGCCTGCTACCATGACAGTGATTGACACATTAGCCAATGATGGGACAGTAGTAGTCCCATCATCCGGCTAATGTGTTAAATGTTAAAAAAAAAAATACTACATACATACTACATGCTACATACATACTACATGCTACATACATACTACATATATACTACATACATACTACATACATGCTACATACATGCTACATACATGCTGCATGCTACATACATACTACATACATACTACATACATACTACATGCATGCTACATGCATGCTACATACATACATGCATGCTACATACATACTACATGCATGCTACATACATACTACATGCATGCTACATACATACTACATGCTACATACATACCACATACATACTACATACATACTACATACTACATATATACTACATGCATGCTACATACATACTACATGCTACATACATACCACATACATGCTACATACATACTACATACATACTACATACATACTACATACATACTACATGCATACTACATACATACTACATGCATGCTACATACATACTACATGCTACATACATACCACATACATACTACATACATACTACATACTACATATATACTACATGCATGCTACATACATACTACATGCTACATACATACTACATGCTACATACATACTACATATATACTACATACATACTACATACATACTACATACATACTACATGCATACTACATGCATACTACATGCATACTACATGCATGCTACATACATACTACATGCTACATACATACCACATACATACTACATACATACTACATACATACTACATGCTACATACATACTACATATATACTACATGCATGCTACATACATACTACATGCTACATACATACCACATACATACCACATACATACTACATACATGCTACATACATACTACATGCATGCTACATACATACTACATATATACTACATGCATGCTACATACATACTGCATGCTACATGCATGCTACATACATACTACATACATACTACATGCTACATACATACCACATATATACTACATACATACAATACATTCATACAATACATACATAGACATACAGTACATATAACATAGAGTAACATACTTACCAATACTTGTCACATTGTTCCCCGAAGCCATTGTCTTTTCCGGAATAAATATTAACATAACAAACCACAAAATTACTCACCCACGATCCGAAGCAGTCCACGAGTGTGTCCCACGACGATCTTGGGTAGAGAACTGCAGCATCAGCTGATGCTGCCGTTCTCTACGGGCTGCAGGAATCCAATGACGGAAGGTAGGTATCCTTCCGCACTGTATTCCTCCGCCAAAATTCCCACACAGCAATGGCATAAAGTGAGACTAGGGACTTTTTTTTTTTTTAAGTGGCGGAGGAATACAGTGCGGAAGGATACCTACCTTCCGTCATTGGATTCCTGCAGCCCGTAGAGAACGGCAGCATCAGCTGATGCTGCAGTTCTCTACCCAAGATCGTCGTGGGACACACTCGTGGACTGCTTCGGATCGTGGGTGAGTATTTTTGTGGTTTGTTATGTTAATATTTATTCCGGAAAAGACAATGGCTTCGGGGAACAATGTGACAAGTATTGGTAAGTATGTTACTCTATGTTATATGTACTGTATGTCTATGTATGTATTGTATGAATGTATTGTATGTATGTAGTATATATGTGGTATGTATGTAGCATGTAGTATGTATGTAGTATGTATGTAGCATGCATGTAGCATGCAGTATGTATGTAGCATGCATGTAGTATATATGTAGTATGTATGTAGCATGCATGTAGTATATATGTATGAATGTATGTAGCATGTAGTATGTATGTAGTATGTATGTGGTATGTATGTAGCATGTAGTATGTATGTAGTATGTATGTAGCATGCATGTAGTATGTATGTAGTATGTATGTAGTATATATGTAGTATGTATGTAGCATGTAGTATGTATGTAGCATGCATGTAGTATATATGTAGTATATATGTAGCATGTAGCATGTATGTAGTATGTATGTGGTATGTATGTAGCATGTAGTATGTATGTAGCATGCATGTAGTATATATGTAGTATGTATGTAGCATGTAGTATGTATGTAGTATGTATGTAGTATATATGTAGTATGTATGTAGCATGTAGTATGTATGTAGCATGCATGTAGTATATATGTAGTATATATGTAGCATGTAGCATGTATGTAGTATGTATGTGGTATGTATGTAGCATGTAGTATGTATGTAGCATGCATGTAGTATATACGTAGTATGTATGTAGCATGTAGTATGTATGTAGCATGCATGTAGTATATATGTAGTATGTATGTAGCATGTAGTATGTATGTAGCATGCATGTAGTATATATGTAGTATGTATGTAGCATGTAGTATGTATGTAGCATGCATGTAGTATATATGTAGTATGTAGCATGTAGTATGTATGTAGCATGCATGTAGTATATATGTAGTATGTAGCATGTAGTATGTATGTAGCATGCATGTAGCATGTACTATGTATGTAGCATGCATGTAGTATATATGTGTTATGCATGTAGCATGCATGTAGTATGTATGTAGTATGTATGTAGTATATATGTGGTATGTATGTAGCATGTAGTATGTATGTAGCATGTAGTACGTATGTAGCATGCAGTATGTATGTAGCATGCATGTAGTATATATGTAGTATGTATGTAGTATATATGTAGTATGTATGTTGCATGTAGTATTTATGTAGTATGAATGTAGCATGTATGTAGTATGTAGTATGAATGTAGCATGTATGTAGTATGCATGTTGTATGTATGTAGCATGTAATTTTTTTTTTTTTTTTTTACATTCAACACATTAGCCGGATGATAGGACTATTACTGTCCCATCATTGGCTAATGTGTCAATCACTGTCATGGTAGCAGGCATCGCCCGATGGGACTTGTAGTCCCATCGGACGATGCCTGCACAGACCCCCGAAGCCTGCACAGCCCCCCGGCAGGCCGGCACAGCCCCCCGGCAGGCCGGCACAGCCCCCCGGAGCCTGCACAGACCACCGGCAGGCCGGCACAGCCCCCCGGAGCCTGCACAGCCCCCCGGCAGGCCGGCACAGCCCCCCGGCAGGCCGGCACAGCCCACCGGAGCCTGCACAGACCACCGGCAGGCCGGCACAGCCCCCCGGCAGGCCGGCACAGACCACCGGAGCCGGCACAGACCCCCTGGCAGGCCGGCACAGCCCCCCGAAAGGCCCGTACAGACCCCAGAGAGGCTGTACAAGGGCAGGAAAGAGTTTTTCTTATTCCGATACCGGAAGTCCCATAGACTTGAATGGGACTTCCGGTATCGGAATCGGCGATACCGATACTTTTTTTAAAGATCGGCCGATACCATCCGATACGATACTTTGAAGTATCGGACGGTATCGCTCAACTCTACTCAGCATCCCTAAGAATCCTGTCAATAAAAATGGTACTTCTGGTGGCACTAACATTAGCTTGCAGGGTGAGCGATATTCAAGCCCTGTCAGTGGTGCCATCTTTTACAAAAATTCTAGAGGATAGAGTCATTTTAAATCCTGACCCAGCCTATCTACCTAAAGTGTCATTACATTTCCATAGGTCCCAGGAGGTAGTCCTTCCTTCCTTCTGCCCAAATTCTACAAATAAGGGAGAGGAAAAATTCCACACCCTAGATGTGAAGAGGTGCCTAGTATAGAACTTAGAGGCCACCAAAAAATATTGGAAGCTATTGTGTGCTTCCAGGGACCTCGGAAGGGACTCAAAGCATCTAAGAGTACCCTGACAAGGTGGATAAGGGATGCGATTGCCCTGGCATATTCATCCAATGGAAATACCATCCCGGAAGGGTTGAGAGCCCATTCCACAAGAGCGATGGCAACCTCATGGGCTGAAAGATCTGAGGTATTGATAGAACAGATCTGTAAGGTGGCCACCTGGTCATGACCTTCAACCTTTTTCAGACACTATCGATTAGATCTAGCCTCTACGTCTGACCTGACCTTCAGGAGAAGGGTCCTTCAGGTGGTGGTCCCTCCCTAAGCTACCAATCTCTGTAATTTTCTCCATGGTGCTCTCATGGGTGAGAGAGAATAGCTTAGTTACTCACCGATAATGGTGTTTCTCGGAACCCATGACAGCACCCGCTTATTCCCCTCCCCTTCACGAGTGTGGTGAGCACGTTTTACTGTTTGTAGTAGAGTGTTTCCTTTTAGGCACGGTGTTTCTTGATAAATAAGCAATATTATAATGTTGTGTATATATTTCTGTTGTTTAATTAACCTGGAGACCCTCTGATGCTCTGTAACCACCTGAAGGTGGAGGAGAGGTACCATCCTTTTTTTCTGTAGGTTTCTGTCCCTGAAGGGCGAATCCCCCCTCTCTCCATGGTGCTGTCATGGTTTCCGAGAAACACTGTTATCGGTGAGTAACTAAGCTATTTTCTTGGTTCATTTACTCAGGAAACCAGCCTGAAGTCTTCATGCACCGCACCCCTAGTCTAGGAATTTCTCAACCTGGTGAGCTGATGGTTGCTCCGTTGTGTTCTTCTACTTACTGAAACAGACTAATGGACCTTTTTAAAACAATGAACATGGAAGAGCGCAGCATAAGAAGCACCTGGTGGTTTATTGGGGATATTTCAATGAAAGGTGGGGGATTAGCCTCTCACCTGGAAAGGTTGTGCATTCCTGCAAAACCCTGGCAACGGGCGTCTCTGTATACTCCTGCTGTGTTGCTCTGGGACCGCTCCTGTGCTTCCTTGTCTGGTCACGTGGACACAAGATGCAGTCAAGTGATACCACTTCACAGGATATGATATCACTTCAAGTCCTAATACCTGGAGATACTCTGTATAGCCCCAAGCTGCTCCAGCCACAATCCCTCAAGGGAAATATCAATTTAAAAAAAAAATATATATGTATGTGGTCAACTAAAGGAGCGCTATGGCTATAGAGCACACTGCAATAGAATAGTGGTGAACAAACCTTTTTTGCTAAACCAGTTGTTAGGGATGAGGAAGAATCCATTTTCAATAAGCTCAGGACATCTCCGTCCAGTCCTGGAATGAGCTTCCACTCTTGCGTCCCCCAGGCCAGAAAAGGCAATGCAATGTTTTGCTTTAATTAAAAGAGCTAGGAAGAAACTCTTTGAAACTCTTAACACAAGGGTCCAAATTCTTCTGTTTGACTGAAGCACATGGAAACCCCATTGTACAACAAGTCACAGCAGGCTCTGAGGTATTGAACCTGGAAAATAACCTATAATAACAGAATGCAATATCTCTGAGACTAGTCGAGAACATAATCTGAATCGGCATTCCTTTCCCCATGCCCCATATTATTTAGCCATCTCCAGAACCCTGCGTTATGAAGTTAGAAAGCATAGCTAATAGGAATTATATACGGTAGGCATATTTGGTCTCTCTGTGCAGATAAAATCCAGTGGAACCCAAGGGCGGCACAACCAACCCATTTAGAGTTTTGGGCACAAAGTTATGGGCCATCCCCGATTCTGGACAGAAAATCTTATTCTCAGACATGGGAGGAGGGAGGCAGCCCAGCCCAGGGGTGGCAGCAGAGAGTGAGAGGGAACAACCTAGGAGATATAAGGGAGTCCCGTTTTTCTAATGGCAAGACGCAGCCAAGAAAGCCTGTAACTAAGATTTGGATCTCTAATCCATCAGTGTCTACATGTGGTCACATGCTACATAACATGGTAATTGCAACCTATCTATACCCTATCCTTGTATTACACTTGTGACTGTATACCTGTATATTGTTCTTGTAAATATATACCTGTATATTTCTAGTGCGCCTTTTCTGTGATTAAATATAAAATTAATCTTGGGCTGCTCTTTTATCTTGATTCACGAATCCCCACATCTGCAAGCACAGTTGGTACACTACATGGGTTGGTTTCTGACCCGATATAAGCCTGTTGTTGGATGGGGCTTATGTCGAATGAGGAACTGGTGGCAGAGTACCATATTGTTTTAATGAGGAACTCTGGCAGTGACTGCCGGGAGGTTTAAATATATATTCCCAGCCTGGACGGATGATATATCTCCCCCCTCACTGGGAGTGCCTCACTAACTTGTACCTATAAGTGAAGCCTTTCCGGTGACTATTTGCCCTCGGTGCAGTTCACTGACTGACCTGGAGTAAGTGGTGGTGCCAGAGAGCCAATCCCTGCAGGTCCTTCTCTCCCCTCCCCCTAGGTGAGTGAAGTCAGCGCCCCCCTTCCACTGTGAGATCCCTCACACCAGTAGTGGAATAATGCATTTCATATCAGATGCATTATGATGAGCAGAATCGGGTAAGTTAAAGAATTAATAGTAACTTGTTTTATATTCCCAAAATTACATCACAGTCACTGCCAGGAAAGAACATACCCTGTAACATTAATGAACTAAGAAGACTAACACAAATATGTAACCGCATGTATTTAATCTGTCAGATGGTGGCATCGTGGTCTTGCAAGTAAACAGATTTTAGAGGTGGCAAGGGCAGTAAAATTAAAGTTCCTACTTCCAGCTGTATTTCAATGTGTTCCTTTGTAAAAGAAGATAATTTCAGGTTCAAATGATTTTTTTCCTCCTTTGATGTCACATTTTTGTGATTATATGAATGAGTCTTGGTCAAAACAACCATTTGCTGTAAACATCAGGGAATAGGAAAAAATTCCTACATAGACCTAATATGACTACAATGATTTGACATTCTTTAACGTTACATTATTGTGATCATTTAACTGCTTTTTGACTAAAAAAACAGTGGCCATAAACAGTGAACAGGATAGATTTCCTGAAAGTACCTTATGTCCATTTATATGGACTGATTTCAGTTTAGTGGTGAGTAACTATATACAAGTCAATTGGTGGTCATTTGATGGTCTGTTTACTCAGGTTGATGATAACTGATGAAAACTGGATGATCACTAATACAATCATTCCATCACCATACAGCATCAGGTTAACGATAACAATGATTTTTATGCCACCATAAACTATCCATTTTGCTTGTTCATCATGGAATTGCCAACATATTTACAGTGGGGAAAAAAATATTTGGTCAACCACCAATTGTGATCGACCTTTCAAGTGTTCATTCATCAATTTTCATCTTGTCTAAATTCTTAGCTGGAAAAAATTTTTATTCCCACATAGGGAATGTCAATCAAGGAGATCTAGCAGTGAATAAGCCAAAGGAAGCTGTCCTTTTGACTCTTCTGTCCATTGCTAACTCATTTTTATCCTATGCTTTATTTGCATTGCCATATATTGTTTCAAAGTAAAATATGGATAGTTATATTGATGGAACCTGTTGATGTTTGATAATAAATAATAATAATACATTTTATTTCTATAGCGCTGACATATTCCGCAGCACTTTACATTTCAGAGGGGACTTGTACAGACAATATACATTACAGCATAACAATAATCAGATACCAAGAGGAATGAGGGCCCTGCTCGCAAGCTTACAATCTTTGGGGAAAAAAGGGGAGACACGAAAGGTGGGTGGTAACAGTTGCCCTGATTGTATGGACCAGCCATAATGTTAAGTGTGTAATAGTACGGATGCAGAGGGCTAATGGATGCATAAAGCATGTGGGAACATGATGCGGGGAACCTGGTTATGGTAAAAAACTTTTGGCTGTGCCACATAGGGATAGATTAGGTTAATGTGTTGAGGCGGTAGGCCAGTCTGAATAAATGAGTTTTCAGGCCATGCTTAAAATTGTGGGGATTGGGGACTAATCGTATTGACCTGGGAAGTGCATTCCAAAGAATTGGCGCAGCACGTGTATAGTCTTGAAGACGGGAATGGGAGGTTCTGATTATTGAGGATGCTAACCTCAGGTCATCAGCAGAACGGAGGGCGCGGGTAGGATGGTATACTGAAACAAGGGAGGAGATGTAGGGTGGTGCTGAGCAATGAAGAGCTTTGTGGGTGAGGGTTATAAGTTTGTACTGGATTCTGGAGTGGATGGGTAGCCAGTGTAATGACTGGCACAAGGTAGAGGCATCGGTGGTTTGATGGTTTTCATTTAAGATTCAGTACTAGCAAAGAAATAATGAAATTATTAATTGCCTGATACAGTGTTGTGTCATTCCATGTAAATCATTGCTTAACTTGTCATATGCTTGCAATTTATAAAACCATGTGGTGACAAAGGTAAATGACAGTATAACTTGAAATAGAAAGCTTTCAAAGGCTGATTAGGCAATTAGAAGGGAAAGAAGTTCATGTGTTGGAGTAGTACAAGGTGTCATACTAGTTGATAGCAGTATGAAACCTATCCTTTTTAAAGGTCAACAAAACACTGGTGGAAGAAAACGAAAATCTATAAAATGTGACCAGAATAACAATGAAAACACAAAATATATAAAGTTGCTTTGTCCTAGATTATTAGTTTGTAAATTCACATTTTTCACCACAGTCTTCTCCGTTCTTTTTAACATTCTTGATAAATGTATCTAAAAAATATACAAAAAAAATGTTATGAATGGGTCTCACTCAACAATGAAAAAAACCCCAAATCCCTTAAGTTACAATCTGTAGGAACCAGTAAAGAACAGGCAGTACCTTGTAGTGTAATACATATAGGATGACGAGGACAATGTGTGACATGGATCACCTTCTATTATGGCAATTTACTGTAAATATTATATCAGACAAACCATTGCATTCTCTTTGTGGTTTTCCTTCATTTTTTTTCCTTGAAGCGAAAACCAGAGAAAGTTGCAATAGTAAAATGTTAGATTCATACACTACTTAAAGAAAATCTGGCAGCACAAATGACCAATCAAACAAAGAACAGCACCTTTAAGGGGGGAAAGCTCTAATAAAAATTTAAATTTTAAGGTCCAAAGCCATTTCTCCAATTGCGTGAACTTATTCTTTGTTGAAATATGATAATGAGGTGTTTGATGCACCCTCGCCGAGCAATTCAGTGCATCTTCCCATCTACTTGATTTCCATATTTTTCTGTCTTCTCTCTTTGATTTGCAGCTCTCTCATTACAGATGCAAAAGGAGGGTGACAATAGAAAACAAGTACAGTGCTGTGAAAATTAATTGGGACAAAGCATTTTTTTAAGTAAAATCGTAAGATGGTTACCAGTCAATGATTCAAACCAGTTTTAACTGCTTTGAACAGGCTCTCACACCTGTTAAAAGCCGTTAAAATGGCTTTGTCCCAATTAATTTGCACAGCACTGTAGGAAAAAAGCTACACTGAACAGCTCGGTCACACCAAGGGTGCACCTTGAGCCTCATAAACATCATCAGTATATTCGAAGAATAAGCAATTTCTGACAAACACAGCAATGGATTTGGACTCTAAAAGTATGATATTTATTAGGGCTATGTTCCCTATAAATTGTTATGCTTTGATTGAACAGTCATTTTGTGCTGATAGACTCAATTTTAAGTCCCAATTTAGCTTGCAGTAAAATATATTTTTATTTTAACTCTTGCAAATATCATTAGACTTATCTTATTACTTATTCAATTGTATATGCATTGAAACAAGTTATTTTTAATAGGTTTAAAGGAATTCAAATAAAACCTTTTCTAAAAAAAATTGCAAATGATAAATAGTTATGTATGCTTTACGGTACTTACCAACATTGATATTGACAGTGTAGGGACATTTAAGTCTGGACCACAGTGCTACCTTGTGATAACCCCCAAAACTAGATACAATCATCACTTGAGTTTCTCCCCTTTCTGGCCTAATACACCCACAAATTTAACAAGATAAATTCCAAAAAAAAGGGGCAAATTTGGGACTGTCAGTTGTTGCTTCAATAGCCAGCCATCCAATGTCTTCTAGTAATACTATTTTCAGAATGCAAATACGTTTCTCTTGGACTATTGCAACTATAGTCAACATATCACAGGTAAATCTGAGGCACAAACATCTGGCTAAAAGATATAAATGGTAAAGCATTCCTGAAACAGAGCATCACATTTCGACAAGTAAAGCTGATCACCAGGGACTATATATACTAATAAACTACATCCACTGATTGACTGACCTGTGGAGTCCATAAGTATTGTACTACTCTCTGCGCTTGGACTGATTGTTATTTCATTGTTACCAGTAACTAGAGTGCAATGGGGCCTGTTATGAAATTTGGACCTGCTCCCTCCCCCTTCATGTTGGTCAGATGTATGGGCCACTGTAGCATTCTAAATCCTATAAGGAAATACATGTTGCCTTCACCTCCACCATTATGTAGTAATGTCTGCCATCCTGTTCTAATATCCTCCATCCTTGACCCCTTCCAGGTATAAAAATCATCCATCCTGGTATATATACATGTCCCTCATGCTGGGACCGTGCTGGTATATATGTCCCCTTCCAAGGCTCACCCTGGTATACATGTTGCCCATCCTATGTCTATCCTGGTACCCCGGCAGCTGTCTTCAGTGTGCAAATGATGAGCAATACATGACATCACTTCCATGTGACGCCAATTACTTGCACACCAACATCATCTGTCAACCTCTGATTTGCCAGTAACTTGTATTGAGGTGCAGGAACCTGGCGTGTCTCTGCTCCGCAATGCATTTCTGGTGAATGTGCGTCCTCAGATAAACATCCAACTGAAATATCAACTAAAGTCAGAGGACCCCTTTTCCGCTAGAGCCCGGTTGCAGTCACACAATTTGCGACCACGATAGTTACGCCCCTTAGTATTACTGTACACTTAGCCAAAGATTAATTGTTTCATATACTCGAGAATAAGCCAACCCAAATATAAGCTGAGGTACCTAATTTTGCCATGGAAAACTGGGTAAAGTTATTGACTCGAGTATAAGCCGGGTATGCATTGTCCCCTCATCCCTGTCTTGGTATGCATGTCTCCCCTATACCTGTCCTAGTATGCATGACTCACTCAACCCTGTCCTGGTATGCATGGCTTCCCTATCCCTGTCATTGCATGCATGGCTCCCCGATCCCTGTCATTGTATACATGGCTCGCATGTCTTTGTCCTGCTATGCATGGCTCCCCGGTCCTTCTCTTGCTATGCATGGCTCCCCAGTCCTTGTCCTGCTATGCATGGCTCCTCCATCACTATCCTGGTATGCATGGCTCCCCATTCCCTGTCATTGTATGCATGGCTCCCCGATCCCTGTCATTGTATGCATGGCTCACTGGTCCTTGTCCTGCTATGCATGGCTCCCCAGTCTTTGTCCTGCTATGCATGGCTCCCCGGTCCCTGTCTTGCTATGCATGGCTCCCCCATCCTGTCCTGTAATGCATGGCTTTTTATCCCCTATCCTACTCAACCACCAGCGTACCCTTGCAGCATCTCGGTGGTCCCAGCAAAAAATCTGGGCCCTGATTCCTTATTTGTGTTTTTATAAAGTCAGTTTTCTTTTTTGTCCTGTGGTATTAGTTATTGTTTTGAAGCCTTATTCATCAAAATGGAAAACATGATTCATGAATTTGGTGCAAAGTAAAAAAAAAAAAGAGCTTCTTTTCCTGTCTTGAACTGTTTTGGCGACTTTTGTGACACTTGATGATAAAAGTCATAAAAATTTGGGCGTACTGAAAAATACATCAGAGGAGCCCTGAAGTGAAATTGCGCCAAACGTTGAAACTTTTTTACAAAGTTGCAATTGATGATCGGCAAAAAACATATGGAATTGCTAGACTTTGCCCACAAAGTTGAAAAAAAGGCAACCACAAATAAAATAACTTCATAAAAGGCACAAATACAATAATGATTGGGTACAAACAAAATAAAGGTGCAAAATGCACAAAGCTAGACAAAAAACAGGCACAATAGTAATCTCAGATATACAAGGGCTAACTACAAAATTAATAAGTTATTTTTATATACCGTATATACTCGACTATAAGTCAACCCGAATATAAGCCGAGGCACCTAATTTTACCACAAAAAAACTGGGAAAAAGTATTTACTCAAGTATAAGCCTGGTATACATTGTTGCTTCATCCCCATCCTGGCATTCATGGCCTCCTCATACCTATCCTGGTATGCATGGCCCCCTCATCCCCATCCTGGCATGCCTGGCTCCTCATCCCTATCCTGGTATGCATGGCCCCCTCATCCCTATCCTGGTGTGCATGGCCACCTCATCCCTATCCTGACTTGCATGGTCTCCTCATCCCTATCCTGGTATACATAGCTCCTCATCTCTATAATGGTATGCATGGCCTCTTCATCCCAATGCTGATTTGCGCGGCCTCCTCATCCCTATCCTGGTATGTATGGTGCCCTCATCCCTATCCTGGTATGCAGGTCCCCCTCATCCCTATCCTGATTTGCATGGCCCCCTCATCCCCATCCTGGTATGCATGGCTCCTCATCCCTATCCTGGTATGCATGGCCCCCTCATCCCTATCCTAGTATGCATGGCAACCTCATCCCTATCCTGGCATGCAAAGCCCCATCAGAAAAACCTAGAAAAAAAAACATCCTACTTACCTTCCTGTGCTCCCTCGCAGAATCTTGTTCCAATGCCAGCAGCAGATTAATGCTTGTAAGCAGTGCATGGCAGGACAGCTGCCAGAATTCTTACTGGGACTATGTGCATGGAGATCAGTGAGCATTCATTGCTCTTTAGTAGCAGAAATGCAAAAGGAGGGGTGCACTACTGTCATATCTCCATCTCCAGGGGAGTGCAATACCTAGCCTGTGAGCAGAGAAGCAAAAAAAAGGGAGATAAAGACTAGGCTAATAATGGTATGCACATCCCAATAGACAATAAAAAATCTTTATTTCATATTGGATACAATTGGCTAAAAACATATAGGCTGTGTGGACACGCTGCGGATTAGGTGCGGATTCATCGGCGCGGATTTTGTAAAATCCGCAGGTGAAACTGCAGGTCAAAAGACCTGCGGTTTTACCTGCGGATTGCTCTGCGGTTTTGCCCTGCGGTTTTTCATCTCCTCAATGGAGGAGATGGCAAACCGCAGCGGAAACCGCAGAAAGAATTGACATGTCAATTTTTTCTGCGGATTGAAAACCGCAGATAATCCGCGCGGAAAATTTCGCACCGTCTGCATTGCGGTTTTTGATTCCCATAGGGAATCATGGTACTGTACGCCGCAGCAAAAACTGCTGCGGGTCCGCAGCGGCCAAAACCGCTGCGGAACCGCAGCAAAATCCGCAGCGTGTGCACACAGCCTTAAAATACAAACAAAGAACCAATGACCCAGACATCCCCAAAAAACAGGTAATATGAACCTAAGATGTGGCCCATATTGGACTATTCATAGCCACCCATAAGCAGGCACATATCATGCAATTCTATATAACGAGACAGCCATGTACATTGCAGGCAAAGATGAGGCAGAAAGACAGACTTGATATCAAGCATATTATAAATGTAAGGAAATTTATAAATCCTAACTGCCCTAAAGCATGTGGAACCAACCACAGAATGAAATTGACTAGTGCAAAAGACGCCCAAGAATGGTTATACCATGACTGAAATTGCAAAGTTGCAGTGGATGCATAATGAGCAAATTAGAACCACCAGATACAGGTCACAGCAGCAAGAGTCCCAAAGGGGTTAAAGAAAGGGGGTGATAGGCAGGCCCCTCGCGTATCGCTGCTGCGACTAGCGGCTTCGTCAGGGGAAGTGAGTCCAATATTGAAAAGAGTAGGTTTAAATACCTGTACCAATGATCAAAAAGGCGGAGCGATGCACAGCAAAGACACCTGGAACTCGTGAACGCACCAGCGTTACAGTTGTATCGCTGGAAGTAATAATCAGACATCCTAACAGCACATGCGCACTGTATGACACTGGTCTGAAAGTTTATGGCTGATACTATCTTTGGGCCATTAATACGTAGCACGCATGCACTATTGCGACGGTGACAGCATAGCCGTGATTCCAGCCTCCTACATTTATATAAACCTTTTTTTTTCCATGGCCGTTACCTAGACCACTACAAATAAACTTCTGCGTCTGTCCATATTTTTGTGTTTGGAGGCAGCCTTGCTTGCAGTCTGTGGCATGATATGCGAACATGCGGCCATTACTATGGCCACCATGATAAACTTTCTGACCAGTGTCATACAGGGCGCATGTGCTGTTAGGATGTCTGATTATTATTTCCAGAGACACAGCTGTAACGCTGGTGCATCCACGAGTTCCAGGTGTCTTTGCTGTGCATCGCTCCGCCTCTCTGATCATTGGTACAGGTATTTAAACCTACTCTTTTCAATATTGGACTCACTTCCCCTGACGAAGCCGCTAGTCGCAGCGGCGATACGCGTGGGGCCTGCCTAACACCCCCTTTCTTTAACCCCTTTGGGACTCTTGCTGCTCTGACCTGTATCTGGTGATTCTAATTTGCTCATTATGCATCCACTGCAACTTGATATGTGCCTGCTTTTGGGTGGCTATGAATAGACCAATATGGGCCACAACTTAGCTTCATATTACCTGCTTTTTGGGGGGTGTCTGGGTCATTGGTTCTTTGTTTGTATTTTAAATGTTTTTAGCTTATTTTATCCAATATGAAATAAAGGTTTTTTATTGTCTATTGGGATGGGCATACCATCATTAGCCTAGTCTTTTTCTCCCTTTTTTTTGCTTCTCTGCTCACTGGCTAGGTATTGCACTCCACTGGAGATTGAGATATGACAGTAGTGCACCCCTCCTTTTGCATTTCATGTACTTGTCTTCCTCTGTGTTCCAGGGGTCTTTTCTCGGGGTAGCACATGATTATTATAACGTTGTCTATACATACTTTTTATATCTGTTGCATTTCTTGATTGGTTGTACTCGTGGTCAGTCATGGATTGGGATGCCAGAGAGGCTGCCTGGTTGGCTCAACCATCCAATCCATTTCAAAAGATGGACACTTCTGTATCTGACTCGGGTTTTTCTACACTCTGTAAAGAGCTTACTAAAGCTCATAAAATGGGAGTTAGGCATTGGTGGAACATGATAAGTCTGATAGAGTATCTAAAGGCGGGCTTTGTGCCCCTGGGCTTGCATATTTCTATTTTTCCAGCTTGGGAACCCTCTGCTGCTTTTCAGCAGACCTGGGAGCAGGGTCTGGCACGTTGCTCTGGTATACTGATTAATATTCTTTTAGACCATGACAGGTCCCTCTTTGCTTCCGCCAAAACACAGATAAAAGATTTAGAAACTAAGCCACTCAGGTCAATACATTCAAGACCAAATTGAAAGAATCTCTTGATAAATATGAGGCTGAGGTGATGTCAAGGAAACGCAGTAAATTTCAAAGGGACAAATCTGATTATGAGCAACATACGGTCTATAGGTGGAAACATAAGGGCAATGCTCATGTACATAGACCAAGTAGGAATAATTCCCCACCTCCTGGAACCGAACCTTCCCTTAGGGAGGCTAGTTCCAGTGATTTTTTATCCTCAACCGGAAGCGAAATAGACCGTGGACCAGACGTGGTAGGGGAAATAAGAATCACCAAAAGAAAGCCGAGCCATCACAGGGGTTGGGCCTCTCCTTATCGGCGTACGTACCAGACCAGATGCAAATAAATGCAGAGACTGTATTGGCTCCTTTAGAGTCTGACTCTAGGATGTCATCTAATGATTTACAGGTGATTAATCTATCTGAGTATATTTTATCACCTGCAGAGCTATCTGTATTACAAAGGGGTCTGACCTTCGTTCCCACTCATAAAATTGACAAATTTTCTTTAATCAAAGATTTATGTAAATCTTTTTTGCAGGAACCTTACCTTTCAGGTCATGTATAAGAAACCAGACCTGATACAGTCCATTCCTTTGGATGAACGTTAGGCCTTTCAAGATTTACTGGAATTGCTCGAGGAAAATGAGTCTGTGACTAATAGGAGAAAATTTCCGTATAAGAATAAGTCTTCCAGGGCTCCCTCTTTCTCTTTGGTTCCCGCCATCAAAATTTTCTTTGAATTGGTCAAACGTGACATTTCTTCAATGTCCCCTCAGGTGGGTACCATGCCTAATTTGACACCACTAGAGAAACGTGCTTTGATAGATCAGCAAGGAGATAATTTTAAAGGAAGCTGACAAGGGGGGAAATGTCGTCTTATGGCCCATGCAAATGTACTTGGAGGAGGCTAGTAGACAACTGAACAACTCTCATTTTTATCAAAAGCTGCCTTCTGATCCCACACATGTATTCCTCTCTAAATTTCAGGGACTGCTTTGCAAATCTCACAGCTATGGTATCATCACTGACAGTGAGAAGCGGTACTTGTGGGTGGACAACCCGGTTACGGCAACATTTTATATGTTGCCAAAAGTACACAAAGACGACAAAAAGCCCCCAGGTCGGCCGATCATCTCCAGCATAGGCAGTCTATGTGAAAAAGCTGGCGAATACTTGGATTTTTTTCTACAGCCTTTTGTGCTTTCCTTGCCCTCATTTGTCAGGGACTCTGCCCATTTTATTGACATTTGCCGTCATATTTCTTTACCTATGGAATTCTGTATGGTAACATGTGATGTGGAGTCACTCTACTCCAACATTAGTCATGACAATGGCATCGAGGCTGTTACTTTCTTCTTGAACAAGGTCGGTCCAAAGGACTATCGACATAATGCATTTCTTCTTGAACTCCTCAGATTTGTCCTCCATCACAATTTTTTTCTCTTTGATAGGACATTTTATTTACAAACATCGGGAGTGGCAATGGGGGCCAAATGTGTGCGGCCTATGCTAATATCTTTTTAGGCTGGTGGGAGGAGAACACCGTTTACCCATTGGAGATTTTTCAATCCCAGGTCTGTCATTGGCATCGCTACATCGACGACCTTTTCTTTATCTGGAGAGGTACGGAGGAAGACTGCAAATGATTCCTGAGCAGTCTCAATGTCAACTCTTATAATATCTTCTTGACACATTCTATTTCTAACACCTCTCTTACATTTCTAGATTTTGACAATTGAAGTCGATGGCCAACATTTGGTTACCAACCTTTTTCGTAAATCAACGGCAACTAACTCCTTATTGGAGTTCAATAGTTTTCACCCAACACATACTAAGGTGGGTGTACTTGTTGGTCAATTCTTACGTATAAGATGTGACTGCACTCGTGACTAAGACTTTTTGTTCCAGGCTCGTCAACTTACTGACAAATTTCGGCAGAGGGGTTATAGAATTATATCTAAAGAATTATAGATTATATCAAAGAATTATATCTAAAGCATTTCAACGGGCAAAGGGACAGGACCAGGTATCACTTCTTTCCACAAAGACGCGTAATCAGAATCCACAGATCAGATTTGTCACTGATTTTAACAGCAGCTGGCATTAGGTAAGATCTATCTTATCCAGACATTGGCCTGTTTTGAGGACTGATTCTCAGACTGCTGCTGTGATTTCGGAAAGGCCACTTCTTACATCAAGAAGGGCCCCGAATTTACGTGACATACTGATTCAGAGTCACTTCGTTAGGCCCACTATTAGGCTTGATAGGGGTATGAGACTTAAGGGTTTGTTCCCTTGTGGGGACTGCCATATTTGCTCCTTCATGTCTCCCACAAGGGATATTTTCATGGACCCAATAACCTCTAAGAAACATCCATTAAGGCCATATGTGAATTGAAAAACAAGGGGGGTGATTTATGCCATCATTTGCCCCTGTAAAATTATATGTTGGACAAACTTCACAAGAGCTTCATAAGAGGGCTCAGAAACATTTGACCACTATACACCTGGCGGCAGCTGATCAAGAGAAAGGTAAAACATTGACACCAATAGCTGCCCATTTTTTGGAGACTCATGGAGGATCTCCCAAGAATTTAAGGATCATTGGGCTACAGAAAGTCTTTCTAGGCAATAGGGGGGGGTAGTTCCCACAAATTGTTACTACGTATGGAATCCCAGTGGATTTACACCCTGAATTCAGTGGCACCAGCGGGGGTCAATGAAGAGTTACTCTTCACTGGCTTCCTAGGATGAATATCTTGTTTTTTTGCACTTCATGTGGTGTTTCTCCTCCATTCATACTGTGCCCCCCTTTTTTCCTTCTGTAGGTGGTACAGACCGCATTTGATGATGTACCTATGACATCCATCTATTGCGGAGTGGCCTTCTGTTTGTCTGACATATCTGTCGAATGGGACCAGCTACCTCTCAAGCCCGTGTCAAGGACATCTTCAATCGTCAGATAGAACATCATTTGGTTCTCTGATATGCCTATATTTCCCCAGCACATGATTTGGAATTGGTTCGGTTCCTGAGGAATTTCAACATCCTATGGACATCAAATATGGAATAGTTGGTTTTGGCCGGATTAATCATAGCATTTTATGGACTTTCAACCCTGGACAGATGTATATATGGTTAAATTATCTGATTCATTAGTTTAACAATTTTCATGAATACTAATCTTTCACCGGTTGTTGCCTTCCAGGTTATTTACCCATCGTCTGATGTTTTTTATTTTTTTATTTTTATGCATCTTGCTATATCTTTGCTTGTAATATAACAGGATTATAGGGGTATTAGGAATGGTTGGTTACCTATGCATTACAGGGATATCTTAGTAGGACTTGTTGCCTCCCTTTTGAGATTGTGGGTTTATTTATTATCATTTTTTCTTTTGGATTTATTCATCTTACTATATTTCTTTTGGTATTTGCTCACATCATGAAAAATGAAAAAATAAAAGGGTTCTTGCATTGTTCATATCTATTCCCTTGCTTACTGCAGGTACCAGCGCGTGCGCACAAACTCTGCTCTTTCATATATTATCCATTAAGCACTTCATGAGTGGTGATCATTATGCATATTAGTGAGTATGGGTGCACAAATGCACTTTGTCATGATTTTATATCCATATAATATATATATTTTTTGGATATAAAATTCTTGCTTTATAAATTTTCTTACATTTATTTTATGCTTGATATCAAGTCTGTCTTTCTGCCTCATCTTTGCATGCAATGTACATGGCTGTCTTGTTATAAAGAATTGCATGATATGTGCCTGCTTATGGGTGGCTATGAATAGTCCAATATGGGCCACATCTTAGGTTCATATTACCTGTTTTTTGAGGGTGTCAGGGTCATTGGTTCTTTGTTTGTATGTTAAATGTTTTTAGCTTACTGTATCCAATGTGAAATAAAGGTTTTTATTGTCTATTGGGATGTGCATACCATCATTAGAATAGTCTTTTTCTCCCTTTTTTTTGCTCTTTAGTAGCAGGCACAGCAGAAGCAGCTGCCAGCTTCATGCAGCAGCCGGGCTTTTACGTGTGCTCACTACTAAATGGAATTAAATATTCACTGCCTTCCATGCCTATAGGTGAAGACAGCAGTGAATGTTAATTCCATTAAGTAGTGGGCACACATGATCGTGCAGCAACTGCAGAAAGCTGGTGGCTGCGACTACTGTGCCCACTATTAAAGAGAAATGAATATTCACTGACAGCGCAGTGAATATTCATTTCTCTTTAGCAGCAGACACAGGCTTTAGCTGCAGCAGCTGGCTCTTGCCTCCTATAACCTGCTGCTCCGCCCCTGCTTTTCCCCTCCATCTTGTGGGACCCACACTCGAGTATAAGCCGAGGGTTTTTTTTTTCAGCATAAAAAATGTGCATAAAAACTCAGCTTATACATGAGCATATAAGGAACTTTTGATTGCTGAATTCAGTAAAAATTTTGCAAAAATTCCATCATGTGAAGTTTTTTCACAAATGCTGACTCCATAGGTTTTTTCTTGCACCATATTTGGACACCTCTACGTGACCGTTGGTGGATGACTTTGGTATCATTAATTGGTTAGAATGGGTTTTTCATGGTACAGAAGCAGAGAAAAGGAATTCCTTCCATAATTTTCTTAAAGTTTTGCTGTAGTGTATTGCAGTGATGTTCCTAGGCTGATGGAAAAATTTAACATTGAGTACACTATGAGCTAGTTGATACACTTTATTAATTCATCAAAGTCTGAAAACTGTGCTATAGCACAATGGCAGCAAGTATGCTTCGGCAATGGCAGCAAGTATGCTATAAGGATCAAGGATAGTCAATATGTGAGGATCTGAAAGTTCTTTCTTTGCTCATTGTGTAGCAAAGAGGATACACAAAGTACCCATGCTTTTGTGTGAATGGGACAGCTGGGATAGCACCAATCACTAGAACCAAAAAAAGTTGGCCAATGAGAACATCATTGCAACCTGAACTCAAGAACATTGTTGCAGAAAGTTTTGTTTATCCCACTAAAGTTCTCCTTCCACCACTCCACATTAAGATTTGACTGATGAAGCAGTTTTTGAAAACTCTACCAAAAGAAGGAGAAACTTTTAAGTACCTGTGTACCAAGTTTCATGAACTGTCCGAAGCAAAACTGAAGGAAGACATTTTTGTGGGTCCGGATATATGGAAACCAATTAAGGATGAAGTGTTCAAAACAAAAGTGAAAAGTGTTAAGAAAAAGTCTTGGGATTCTTTTAAAGAAGTCATGAAAAAATATTTAGGAAACAACAAAGTTCAAAAAATTTAAGTCCATCATGGAGAACATGCTGAAACGTTTCAACCCCTTGGGTTGTCTGATAGATTTGAAGTTTCATTTTTTACATTTCCATTTGGACTACTTTCAAGAAAATCTTGGTGCCGTTAGAAAAGGGCATAGAGAAAGATTTCAGCAGGATATCAAGGAGCTGGAACAAAGATACCAAGGTAGATAAAACGTGAACATGATGGTGGACTACTGCTAGATGCTTCACATAGAAGATTCAAAAGACGTCTTTAAGCAAAAAGGTATCAAGAGAAGCTTTGAAGAGAAAAGAAAAGAAAATAACAAATAAAATTACAGAATGAATGTTCAATACATTTTTATATAAATTATTTTGTACATTTTTGGCTACAATAAAGATTTTTCTTGTTCATCTCGCTTATATGTAATTTCATGTGTATTTTGTGCAAAATCCATACGTGATGGTTAAAAATGGAAGGTTTTCTAAAATCAGGGTTTGAGAAAACATAAGAAACAAGCATTGGATTTGAAACTATTTGTATAAACCCAAATTTTGCATACCTGTGTAATGCATCTGGTCCATATAGTACAAATATACATAGGAGAAATGGTGTATATATGTTCCATAAAAAATATAGAGGCATTAGGACATACAGGAAAACCCCATACAATTTTATGTATTCTGTGTTATGGCTCCATACAACTGCGGAGTGAAAGCATGCCTATGTACAGTACATGAGTCCTTTTGTTGAAAATACTATTATCTATACTTAGATGTACTAAAAGGTGAAATAATAAAATCTCAGAATCATTTTACAGTAGCTAGGGGTATATCCCTTATCCTTCAAGCATCTCTTGGGAGGAAATTACAAAATTCCTATTTCTGCTGTAAGAGTCATTACATGTTGTTTTAAAGTTGTAATTGCACCTTAAATTTAGAAAGAAATGCTCAAAAGCTGAGATAGATTATATCCAGTAGGGCTGAAAATATAAAAATTGATGTTAAGAGATAAACAGCCAGTCCAAGCATATACCTATACTTAGAAGCATTGGCACCAGCACTGTAATTCTCACTGTAACGCTTATATATATGTCTCTCTTAAAATGCTACTTGAGTTCTACCGATAAAACTGTGCTTGTTGACAAATCTTTCTTAATGAAGTAAAAGTTGTTCAGATCAGCATGAAGCTCTAATTGTCTTTTTTTAGAAACAGATCTGAGGAAAGGAGAGCTGCGCCTATAATACTTCCCAGTTGACTAGCTGCAATTACTTCATTATGTGTAAATTAGCCTGAGATAAGTAAAAGCAAGTTGTTCTCCAAAACAGAAAGAATAACAGTCAATCAAGCAAAACCAATATTTTCTACTTTACTTTTCTACCCGTAGGGCACAGGTTCCATTTCCATCAAGGCATTTGTCCTTAAATACATTTTATTTTGTTTAATCTTTATCTGGAATTTAATTTTGCTCTTTAGAAGCTGTAATGTTTAAATGCTAAAACATTAGATAAAATAGAGATATTGTCTATAACTTGTTTTCTAAGAAGGTAGAAGGAGAATGTAAAGCTTGACAATGTACGTATAGGACACCAAAGCAAAATATGTAAAGAACATCTTAATTATCATAATTGGCATTATTGGTCTCCTCATATGGGGCTTTGTCAGCACCACCAGACTCCAAGACCTGAGTGCAATTGCAATATCTTTACTCTGCTACAGTAATTATTCTAATATAAATTTAAGAAGTCACAAACATGTTAGCAACACACTTTGTAAAAAAAGATAGCGGGATCTGAGGGTTTAAAGGCATTAAAGGGGCTAAGGTGTTACTAGGAGAAAGCTTCTCTGGGTAAAGTTTGGTGTTAAATAAAGGTATAAAGCCAGCTCACCGACTCAATAGGAGCGCGGAACACCATCCTGTAGTGGTCAATTTCCATGAAGAAAAAGAGAAAAAATCCAGCTCCAAGCGAAATTCAAATTTCCAAAATTTATTCCAACATGGACAATAGACAGATAAAGACAGATAAAGCTTTATCGCTCCTGTGTGAGCTGATGCAGTCCTGGAGCTGATATGTCTACAGTATTGTCCATCTTGGAATACATTTTGGAAATTTGAATTTCGCTTGGAGCTGGATTTTTTCTCTTTTTCTTCATGGAAATTGATGTTACTAAAGATCCACTCTGTGTTGACCATAGTATTTAAAAACAGTTCTTTAGGGTATGTGAACACCCCTGGATGAAGTTTTCCAAAAACCAAAACGCGCGTTGGGTGTGGTGGGTCCTGGCTTTCGGCTTTCACTGGTAAATATTATAGGGACTACACTGTGGTTTTGCTCATTTATACCATTCATTTACAGTGGGTGTGGAAAGTATTCAGACCCCTTTAAATTTTTCAATTTTTGCTTCATTGTATCCATTTAGTAAATTCAAAAAAGTTCATTATTTTTCTCACTAATGCACCCCATCTTGACTGAAAAAAACAGAAATGTTGAAATTTTTGCAAATTTATTAAAAAGAAAAACTGAAATATCACACGGTCATTTGCAACCCAGATATTGTTAAAGAAGTTACGTAAGAGACAGCAGGTGCAAAGCAATGGCACTTTTTCAGGCGAATTCTGGTGAGAATCCGCCTGAAAAAGATATCATGTGCACATAATGTTAAAGTGGTTTTTCGCTACTTTGATATTGATGAACTATCTCTCACAGAGGCTATGAATATCATAGAAGTCTGAAAACAAGCATCCCAACTAATCAGCTTTTATCAGCTCCAACAGCAGCCAGATGTAAACAGTTTATGGAGTCGAATGCTGCAGATCCGAACACTGCTTAGTGGATGAATTGTAATGCCCTGTCATTTTATTTATACATTTCCAGGAAGGGGAAATGAGGATCTGCAATGTTGCTGCATAATTATTTTATGGGTAAAGAAAAATACATTTTTAGTGCAAGAAAAAAACTATTATTTTACACTGTATAGTCTCTAGATAAAATCCTGTTTTTATAGCAGAGTCATTAAAATGGTATTCAGAGTACAGTCATGGCCAAAAGTTTTGAGAATGACACAAATATTAATTTTTACAAAGTCTACTGCTTCATTTTTTCTAATGGCAATTTGCATATACTCCAGAATGTTATAAAGAGTGATCAGCTTAACAGCAATTACTTGCAAAGTCAATATTTGCCTAGAAAATTAACTTTATCCCCCAAAACACATTTCAACATCATTGCAGCCCTGCCTTAAAAGGACCAGCTAACATCGTTTCAGTGATTGCTCCATTAACACAGGTGTGGGTGTTGATGAGGACAGGGCTGGAGATCAATCTGTCATGATTAAGTAAGAATGACACCACTGGACACTTTAAAAGGAGGCTGGTGCTTGGCATCATTGTTTCTCTTCTGTTAACCATGGTTATCTCTAAAGAAACACGTGCAGTCATCATTGCACTGCACAAAAATGGCCTAATAGGGAAGAGTATCGCAGCTAGAAAGATTGCACCTCAGTCAACAATCTATCGCATCATCAAGAACTTCAAGGAGAGAGGTTCCCTTGTTGCCAAAAAGGCTCCAGGGCGCCCAAGAAAGACCAGCAAGTGCCAGGACCGTCTCTTAAAAGTGTTTCAGCTGCAGGATCGGGCTACCAGCAATGCAGAGCTTGCTCAGGAATGGCAGCAGGCAGGTGTGAGTGCATCTCCACGCACTGTGAGGCGGAGACTCTTGGAGCAAGGCCTGGTCTCAAGGAGGGCAGCAAAGAAGCCACTTCTCTAAAGAAAAACATCATGGACAGACTGATATTCTGCAAGAGGTACAGGGAGTGGACTGCTGAGGACTGGGGTAAAGTCATTTTCTCTGATGAATCCCCTTTTCGATTGTTTGGGACATCTGGAAAACGGCTTATTCGGAGAAGACCAGGTGAGCGCTACCACCAGTCTTGTCTCATGCCAACTGTCAAGCATCCTGAAACCATTCATGTGTGGGGTTGCTTCTCAGCCAAGGGAATGGGCTCTCTCTCAGTCTTGCCTAAAAACACAGCCATGAATAAAGAATGGTACCAGAATGTCCTCCAAGAGCAACTTCTCCCAACCGTCCAAGAGCAGTTTGACGATCAACAATGCCTTTTTCAACATGATGGAGCACCTTGCCATAAAGAAAAGGTGATAACTAAATGGCTCAGGGAACAAAACATAGAGATTTTGGGACCATGGCCTGGAAACTCCCCAGATCTTAATCCCATTGAGAACTTGTGGTCAATCATCAAGAGACGGGTGGACAAACAAAAACCTTCAAATTCAGACAAAATAAAAGCATTGATTTTGCAAGAATGGACTGCTATCAGTCAGGATTTGATCCAGAAGTTGATTGAGAGCATGCTAGAGAGAATTGCTGAGGTCCTGAAGAAGAAGGGTCAACACTGCAAATATTGACTTGCTGCATTAACTCATTCTAACTGTCAATATAACCTTTTGCTACTCATAATATGATTGCAATTATATTTCTGTATGTGACAAAAAACATCTGACAAACACACATAAAAACCAGAGGGCAGCAGATCATGTGAAAATATAATATTTGTGTCATTCTCAAAACTTTTGGCCATGACTGTATACATATGGCATACAGAAAAAAATAGGGTAATTGTGATTAAATTGATGGTGTTTCCACCTCACTTGCACATAAAGGATAGAGGAGGTAACAATGGGTGAGATACTGCTGCATAAAAATGATAAGTACAAAGATTCCAATGTGAAGGGTACCTACATATGGGAACTCTACCTTTCAAACATTTATGGCACATCATATGGATAAGATCTGCTGCACGTGGCAGACTTTTGGTGTCAATGAATCATTCTCCTTTAGATATCATTTGTGGGAGATCTTTAGATTTGGAAGCAAAGAATTTAGTATAGGGGTGAGAATGCCACTATACATGGTTAAGGTGAGTTGAAAAATTAAAGAAAAAAAACTAAAAATGTTTAAAGGAGTATTTCCATGAGTATTTCTATTTGCTATGACATACTAATAGAATATGCCATTACTTTTTTTTGGCTTGTATTGTTACATTTTCTAACACGTTTTTGGAGGTTTATATACCAGCAAAATGTACTCCAGACCACAGAATAGTCTATGGGTGAGCAATATAATACCGATACATTTATTGTGCAAGGTTTTTAAGGCTTTTATAGCAACAAAATGGACTCCAGACCATGGAATAGTCTATAAGTGAGCAACATAATGCTGATACATTTTTGTACGAGTTTTTTGAGACTTTTATAGCAATGAGATGTACTCAAAAAGATGCAATACCTTATGAGTGAGCAATATTCTACCAATAAAATTTTGAACAAGTTTTTTACACCAATGAAATGGAATCCAGACCACTGAATAGTCTATGGATGAACAATATAATATCAATACATTTTTAAACATGTGTTTTGAAGGTTGCATACCAATGAAATGTACCCAAGAACACATGCTATATGGATGGGAAATATAATACCAATAAATTTGTAAACAAGTTTTCTGAGGGTTATAATAATAATAACCTTTATTTATATAGCGCCAACATATTCTGCAGTGCTTTACAGTTTAACAGTTTCAAAACACAAGTCATAAGTAACAGCGTTAACAATACAATAATTAAAGCAAAATAAGATGACCCTGCCCGTGAGAGCTTACAATCTACAATGAGGTGGGGGAGATACAAAGTACAGGTGTGTATTTACAGTGATGTATTTACAATGAAGGTCCAGCTATCTTGAGGGAGTGAGGGATGGATGGAGATAGTGAATGGGCTACACACGCACACTTACACATAGAATGACTTTGATTAGTGAACGTGATAGGCCACTCTGAACAAATGTGTTTTGAGGGAGAAAATTGTGGATAGTCCTGATTTCTTGGGGTAGAGCATTCCAGAGGATAGGAGCAGCACGGGAGAAGTCTTGGAGTCAGGAGTGGGAGGTACGGATTAGTGCAGAGGTTAGTCGAAAGTCGTTTGCAGAGCGCAGCGGTCGGTTAGGCCGATGGACAGAAATGAGAGAGGAGATGTAGGGGGGTGCTGCCTAGGGGGTTATATAATAAAAAAATGTTTAACTTTTTTTGAGTCACAAAAGGTACAACAGAACATTGAATAGTGTATGGGTAAGAAATGTGAACCAACAAGCAAAATTTTCAAACATTTTTTGTACTGTTACATACCACCAAAATGTGACAGAAAGCACATCATACTCTCTTAATGCGTAATCTAATCCTGAAGTGTTTTTCTATGCTTTTTTTTTTAGATTTTACATACCACAGTAATGCAAATATAACTGTGTTAAACTGTATGGATGAGTCATTAAATCCATAAACTAATTTTGAACAAAAATATTATGAAGTTAGTTGATGTCATAATGGCTTTGCAGAATGTGCAAAGTCATGCAGAAATTATGAGGCGGGCCATCCATACACCCCTGAAAGGCAACAACTAGCAGGCTTCATTAAAATATTGATTATTGCAAACACTTTATGTGCTGCTGTCATCTGGTGGTGTGGAAAATTGTGGGCTAATCCAGGCTTTGTTCATTCTCTGTTGACAGGCAATAACATCTGTCTGTTATGAGCCCCCCAGTGACACTAAAAATTCACTCAGACAAGATGATAGCAGCAGGGCAGCACAAAACCTCCAAGTCATAGAGGGACAGCTCATTCCAGGTGTCCAGCTTTGAGACCCAATAGTTGAATGACTAAGAGGGGTGAGGAATACACTAATTTGGTCGGCCAAGTATTGCTTGACCATCTTTTCCCTCCTTGCCGTAAATATCCAGTCATCATGCCCTGGCCCAGGTTTCAATAAATTGGCCCCCACCTTTGACAGTGTACTCCTGCCTCTGCTGTGTGTATCCCTGTCCTCTCCTCCTTGCTTGGGCAAGGAAGCTTGCACCATGCCCCTAGCATTGTCTGATGATAAATTTTTCAACATACAGGTGCTTCCCACAAAATTACAATATCATCAAAAAAATTTTTTTTCAGTTCATCAATACAAGAAGTGAAACTCATATACTATATAGAGTCATTACAAACAAAGTGATCTATTTCAAGTGTTTATTTCTGTTAGTGTTGATGATTATGGCTTACAGCCAATGAAAACACAAAAGTCATTATCTCAGTAAATTAATATACTTCATAGCACCAGCTTGGAAAATTTTAAAATCCAAAATGTTGGCCTACTGAAATGTATGCTCAGTAAATACACTCAAAACTTGGTCGGGGCTCCTTTTGCATCAATTACTGCATCAATGTAGCGAGGCATGGAGGCGATCAGCCTGTAGCACTGCTGAGGTGTTATGGAAGCCCAGGTTGCTGTGATAGCAGCCTTCAGCTCATCTGCATTGTTGGGTATGGTGCCTCTCTTCTTCCTCTTGACAATACCCCATAGATTCTTTATGGGGTTACAGTCAGGCAGTCAGGCAAGTTTGTTGGCCAATCAAGCACAGTGATACTGTTGTTTTTAAACCAGGTATTGGTACTTTTAGCAGTGTGGACAGGTGTCAAGTCCTGCTGGAGAATTAAATATCCATCTCCAAAAAGCTTTTCGGCAGACGGAAGCATGCAGTGCTCTAACATTTCCTGGGAGACGGCTGCTCTGAATATTGTCTTGATAAAACACAGTGGACCTACACCATCAGATGACATGGCTCCTCAAACCATCACTGATTGTGGAAACTTCACACTAGACCACAAGCAGCTTGGATTGTGTGCCTCTCCACTCTTCCTCCAGACTCTGGGACCTTGATTTCCAAATGAAATACAAAATTTACTTTAATCTAAAAACAACACCTTGGACCACTGAGCAACAGTCCAGTTGGCCCAGGTAAGACACTTCTGGCGTTGTCTATTGGTCATGAGTGGCTTGACACAAGGAATGTGACATTTGTAGCTCATGTCCTGGATACATCTGTGTGTGGTGGCTCTTGAGGCAATGACTCCAGCAGCAGTCCACTCCTTGTGAATCTCCCCCAAATTTTTGAATGGCCTTTTCTTAACAATCCTTTCAAGGCTATGATTATCCTGGTTGCTTCTGCACCTTTTTCTACCACACTTTTTCCATACACTCAACTTTCCATTAATATGCTTGGATACATCACTCTGTGAACAGCCAGCTTATTTAGCAATGACCTTTGAGGCTTATCCTCCTTGTGGAATGTGTAAATTACTGCCTTCTGGACATTGGTCAAGTCTGCAGTCTTCCCCATGATTGTGGAGCCCACTGAAACAGACTAATGGACCTTTTTTAAATGCTTAGGAAGCATTTGCAGGTGTTTTTTGTTAATTATTCTAATATGCTGAGATATTGACTTTTGGGTTTTCATTGGCTGTAAGCCATAATCATCAACTCTTAGGATTGGCGGAAAGCACCAAATAAGAAATTATAATAAGGTACGTTCGCAACCCGGGGTCCACTGTGCGGTGAGGGAGAAACCGCAGCTAGCACAATGGCAGAGCAAGGCTGTGAGAAAACACAAAAAGAACACTGAGTTAAATGTCACTCTGTGCACAGAGCGCAAAGTAACAAGCTCTGTTACACCACAGAGAGGTACTGTGAAGCAAAGCAAAAAGGACTATAGCCTGTTAAACTGCACAGGCATATAGAAAAATACTAATTGGGGTCCCTATAACTTAACTCCCCAGGGAAGACTAAGCTGGTGGTTGACCCTGCTCTGACACATGGTGTGCTTTAGCACGCACACCTGAGGATGACCGGTGCAGATGCTAAGTTCAAGCTGGAGTTCCCACCCTACACTGTCTGTCTAGACCAACACTCGCAGTGCTATTAGTGGCACATGTGCACACAGGGTGGTAAAGTAGCCACCAACACACCAAATACACATGATACTAGCACACAGGCATGCACTCAAGAGGACCTTTTATGTATACAGCTCAAGTACAAACAGACAGGACCTTGCCTGTGGACCGATCATAAGCTGCCACATAACCAGAGCAGGTAATGTCTGAGCACCAATGAGAAGGTGCCACATCCCGGACATGCTCAGTAAAATGAAATATGGACTTAGGCTCCAAAGTACAATGCTGCAAGTGTAAACCAGTAGTCACCATAGGGTTAGCAGGAGAGCCAGCAGCAGCTACACATGCAGCATGAGCCTGGACAAGGTGCTGGGGCTGGAGTCTGTGCTGAGCAGTCATCCCAGCGGCTGAGCCTGAATAGGAGACCGCAGCACCAGACCGGCACCTAACATCAACATTAACATAAATAAACACTTGGAATAGATCACTCTCTTTGCAATGACTCTATATAATATATGAGTTTCACTTTTTGTATTGAAGAACTGAACTAAATTAACATTTTGATGATATTCTAATTTGTGAGAAGGACCTGTATTTTCCAAAATAGCCTTCTGGTGTAGTACCATTTTACAAAGACCTCTCTACCTCAGGAAGAAGAGATGCAAAGTTCTCCTTGTAGCATGGGTGTAGCAGGGTGAACACCCAGTACTCTTTTTTGGCCAATAAATGTTATGCAAAGTTCATGGGAAAAGCATTGGTACATAAAGTCTGCCATATATGCCAAGCTCCATACAACCAAGACTTCCCTGTCTCCACCATGATGACAACTCTCCATCTCCCCCTCCCTCTCTTCCTCTTCATTCCCATCCTAAGCCCATCCAAATAGGAGAGACGGGACAAAGGTAGTGTTGCTACCAGCCTCTGTTGTGCTATCCACCAGCTTCTGTTCCTCCTCTTCCTCCTCCTCAGAGTCCACCTCCTCATGGATACACAATCTGCACTGAGCATATGAAATGAGACTGGGCTGACTACAGTCTCTCTGTGTTATGTCTTCCTCCATCCCCACTTGTCCCATCTGCAAAGTTTTATCTTTAATTGTGAGCAGAGAATGCTTAAGTGAGCACAGAAGCAGGTCAGGGAAATGTAGTGTCCCTGGCCACAAGCACTTGGCCACATGTCTGTTATTAAGGTGACAATGCCAGTAAGTGCATTGGTAAAGCCATGGGTAATGTTTGTAGACATGAGCTGTTACAAGGTGGGAACGCCACAACGGGAGAAAAACTTGTGGCTGGAGACCGAACACAAAGAGACGGATGGTGCCATGAGTCGGCGGAAATCCTCCATGTCTACCAGCCTAAATGGCAACATTTACATGGCAAGCAGCCTGGAAACAAGCCCGTTTAACATTAAGCCTGTGGGTGGGTGGCTGGAAACTTTTTTTGTGTTCCGAGGCCTGGGGTAGGGGCAGCTGAGCGCTGTGCTATAACAAGGATTTAGAAGTGCCTGATGATAGTAAGTCAGAACGTGAAAGGATGCGTGCAAGGCAGGAGGTATCTGCACCAGTGTTGTGAACATGAGTTTGGGAAGAACCTGGTACAGGGGAAGAGACAGTGGCATCACTCATTGTCACCAATCATGTACCCTGGCATCCTGTCCACCAATCCGGATGCTTACATGACATATGCCTGATAATGCTGTTGGTGTTTAGGTTTTTAGTGGTCAGGTCCTTGCTAATCTCGGAATGGCACAAGTTGCAAATGGCCACTTTGTTTGTCTCAGAACTCTTTTTAAAAAAGTTTCAGACTGAGGAACACCTAACTATTAAAGAGTGTCGGTGCTCTGCGGAACAGTTGCCTGCCTTCACTCTCTTATCACCCCACTGCCTCTTCCTGTCAGTTTTGGTGCTGCTGATCTTTCCCCCTCAGCACTGCTCGCCTCGCTCTACATGCCAGCTTACCAGATTGGGTCAGTGACTTCATCATCCAACACCTCATCTTCCACCACCACATCCTTATCCTTCTGATTTTGTGACTTAACAACAAGATTTAGTGCCAACTATTTCTCATCATTGTCTTTCACCTTATCCAAAATTTTCCATTCCCCACCATCATGTTCTTGTGGCTGTGGCTACTCTAAGTTTTGTGCATCACTAAACAGCATGTCCTCCTGTCCTTCATGCAGCTATTAAGAAATGTTGTGGCAAAAAGCTCCTCAGAGTGTCCTAGCATTGGTTCACTAGTCTTCTGGGACTCAACATGGTGGGAAGAAGGAGGATCAGGGTGAGGATTAAGTGATCCAGACTTTAGGCTGGTGAGACTTGACCATGTGGAAGACTGTGTGATGCTGCCAAGCCTGCTGGAAGCATTATCTGCTATCCAACTGACCACCTTTTCGCACTTTTCTTGCTTCAAAAGTGGTATACCATGCTTCCCTGCAAAGTGGGACAGGAACCTATGTGTCGTGGATAAGTATGTTTCTTGTGCTCCATCAATAGGTGTGATCACACCTGCCCCACGTCCTCGGGATCTCCGTGAACCATCATCAGGACTTCTACTTCCCCATCACTTAACGCATGCCTTGTGCATTTTGTACTTGATAGGTCTCTTGAAACCAGGTTTATTTTTAATAAAAGAAAAAAAAGTCACCTGCAGCAATTACAGCGGTTTTTGGGAGTTTACTCCACAGCAATGTAACAGAAAGAAAGTAAAATGTATGTATGACAATCAAACTCCATCCAGAAAAATTTTCAATGTTTTTTTTTCAGTTTTAGAGATCACAGAAATGTTCACAGACCATGTAACACTGTATGGGTGAGAAATAGAAGTCTATAACATTTTTAAAAGCTTTTTATCAATTTTTAGAGATCACAGAAATGTTCTCAGACCATGTAACACTGTATGGCTGAGAAATGGAAGCTTACACAATTTTTTAAAGATTTTCAGCAGTTTTAGAGATCATATAAATATAGTCCACACTAAGGAATAGTGTATGGCTGAGAAATATAGCCCAGGAAAAGACTTCAATGATTTTTGGGTTTGCTATACAACACAAAGAGGGACCAAGCACGTAATACTTGATGGCTCAAAATATATTCAAATTTTTCAACCCCCACAAGAAAAGCTGCAGGTATAAGTTTGCCAAAGGACAGAACAAACTTAATCCCTATTTACAGACTGGATTCTGTCACTCTTCCTGCTACTCTCTCTCCTCCCTAGGCTAACTGCAGATTATATGTGATGCAAGCAGCAAATCAAACAATTAGCTCTTAGAAGGGGTGTTAGTAGGATGGCTCAGCTTCAGCACCAGTGACAACACTACAGGACTCTGATTTGTTATACTGTGCACACAGACCTAGAAAAGCATTCTCTCCTTCCAATATGAAGTGTTACAGAGCTGTGCAATGGCGTCAGTGTGCCGAGTCGGGCAGCGCCTGTACTTTTATAATCCCTGATGATTTCAGACGGCCAGCCAATCATAGTAATGCAGAACCAAGATGGCTACGACATTACAGAAACTCACAGGCAATTCCGGCATGCTTATTGGTTGCGCAACAGTCCCCAACAATGCGGGGTGGCGATTTGAGTTTTATATCGAGCAGCGCCTATTGCTTGCTGAGTAACGAGCACATCCAAGCACCGTGATACTCGAGTGATAACTGAGTATCACAGAGCACATTCACTCATTCCTAATTTTCATGAAAATCGCTGTGAAAGAGAGTTTTTCAAAACAAATATTTCAAAACAAATATACATGAGTTGTCCAATAAATAAATACATTTTAGATTACTTGTGACATTCCAATATTTCTTTATTGTATTTTTGTCCTTTTTTTTATTCAACTACTTCTTTTTTAAATATTTTAGCAATATTCAACATTTCTTGCAATAATTTGCTCAAGAGTAAGAACAGATCAATTAAACTCAGGATATTTTCAATCAATTTGTCAATTGAGACGCTTTACCAGTTTTTGTTTCTGAAGTGTTTATGAGTTTTGAATGTTGTATTTTACATCCTGGAGAAACCATCTGGGAAGTCAAGCAGAGAAGCAGCACACAATGTTTCCTGGGGAGATACTATTTTTATCTTAACAGGTGTTCTTGAAATAAACTGCACAGGTTCCTTCCTGTTATTTTACAGTTTGGTGCTTCAAAGCAGGTCAACGGTTACTGTTAAAAATTGATTCACTCTTTGTGAACGAGTAACAACGATAGACTTTGTGATAAAAAGGATGTTTTCCTTTCATTTCTGTAAATAAGCAGTAATTCAATTTTATATGATAATAACATAGATTAGAATATAAATGAAACTTTACATCATTCTGTAGTCTTCAACAGTAGGTATTATACTGATATAACTAATGATGAGCAGATTATTTGAAACTTTGAATTTATAAATTTGCTATGATTTTCAGGAGAAATTCTATATAGAGACCCTAAAGCATAATGAACATAAGATGTAAAATGCAAAAGACCTAATACTTCCAGGCTTACCTGTCCCGCAGCCTTGCTGCTCACTGCCCATAGTCTCATCCTCACGGCCTCTTCTTTCAACCTCCAGGGTCATTGCGCATTATAAGGTTATAGCACATGTGGTAACATCACAACATCATGACCATACAAGGCACTGTGAACCTAATGGCCCGGTCATGGCCAGAAGTCTCAGCCTATAATGAAGACATGGGAGTGGAGAAGAGAAGCCCAGACAGGAAGCAGTGAACAGCAAGGCGATCAGAGAGATGATCGGTTTGGTGAGCATTAAGTGTTTTTTTTAAACCATTTGCTAGCTATTAACGATTAAACAAAACAGGGCATGGAATTTTTTTATGTCTATGATCCTTGTGACTTGAATAGCAGAGTGTTCGAATTTTCTGGTAATCGCGAATTTCTGAAGATTCAACTCGAACTTGATCCTTCGAGATTAATATGTTCATCTCTACAGTAGACATGAATTAACTCCAATCATTTTAATATTGGTAATATTGGTTATATTGTAGCAAAGGTTTAGATCTCAGTAGACCTCAAACAAAAAACAAATTAATGCTTATTTATGGCAGCCAGTTGTAGAAAAACATAAAAAAACAAAAAATGTTTTTGTCTAAAATGTTGGCACTTAGAAAGGTAGTGATATAAATAATGTAGATGCACTTAGGCCAGGATCACACACAGCGAGATACGGCTGAGCCTCGCAGGTTAAAACCAAGCTCTGGCGCCGGCACTCCGGAGCAGAGCGTGCAGCCGCACAGCAATACATGGAGCTGCACGCTCCGCTTCGGAGTGCCGGTGCCAGAGCTTGGTTTTAACCTGCGAGACTAGGTCGTATCTCGCTGTAGTGTGACTCCGGCCTTAGTCTCATTACTTTGAATCTCAAAGGTAGAAAAAAATACCTACTTTGTAGTTACATCAGAATCTTAGAACAACACTCTTTAAATGTGTAAATGTTCAGTAATCTGCTTTCTCACCATAAAGTAAAGTAAGTACTAGACCAGAAGGAAATGGATACAACTGCATGATCACTTACTCACTTTGTGTTTAACATTGTCTGCTATAAAAGGAGAGCGGGAGAAGCATAGAAGAAGATATCTGATTTGCTTACCAGACATAATTCATCCCTACAACCTCCTCTCCATACACAATTAATAGCTGTTCAGTCATTTATTTGGCTAAAAGCTATCAATTCTGACTCCGTCATACACTGTATTCTATATGAGAGAGCTACTGTCAGACTCCTCTGGCAGTGGCTTACCTCCCAGAGAACAAAAGGATCAGAAGTTTGAGATTGGACATGTTGGATCCTTATCTCCCAATTTGGCCCCTATACACACTTACTATAAACGTAAGGTGGATTTTAGGTCATGCCAAGTACATGCTTACCAATGAGTAAACATGGATACAAAATGTGCACTTAGGTCAATCTACCATAAAAAGGTAAACAGAGCCTCAGATTTCAGGCCTTGCATATTTCTAGGTGCACCACTTTTCCTATGCTTCATCAACTTCCAAAAACTGTTTGCGATTTTATGAGTGTAAATTACTCTTTAACATTTCTTTGTGCAAAGATAAAGTGAACAGACTTAACCCAATAAGGTTTTCTCATATAAATGCAGAAAATGTAATTGCTTGAAAAGATATTTGTAAGTGATAGATGTGAGTAATGACAATCTCTGTACAGCTGTATATTTTGGTAGTATATAAATAAAAAAAATAACAATTCTCGCCTGAGTCTTGCGCTTGCCCATTATTATCAGACTAATTTATCTTTATTGTATATTGCATTTATGGAATGTTATTTCTACAATTATTGTAATTCTTATCTGAAGCTTTAAATAACCTGTATAGAATTATTGTGCTACTATACAATATTGTCAATTAGAGAACGCAGCACTGTGGGTTTATACAGTTGTGGCAAAAAGTATTGACACCCCTGCAATTCTGTCAGATAATACTCAGTTTCTTCCTGAAAATGATTGCAAACACAAATTCTTTGTTATTATTATCTTCATTTAATTTGCCTTAAATGAAAAAACACAAACAGAATTGTCCTAAAGCCAACTTGGATATAATTCCACACCAAACATAAAAAAGAGGGTGGACAAAAGTATTGGCACTGTTCAAAAAATCATGTGATGCTTCTCTAATTTGTGTAATTAACAGCACCTGTAACTTACCTGTGGCACCTAACAGGTGTTGGCAATAACTAAATCACACTTGCAGCCAGTTGACATGGATTAAAGTTGACTCAACCTCTGTCCTGTGTCCTTGTGTGTACCACATTGAGCATGGAGATAAGAAAGAAGACCAAAGAACTGTCTGAGGACTTGAGAAACCAAGTTGTGAGGAAGCATGAGCAATCTCAAGGCTACAAGTCCATCTCCAAAGACCTGAATGTTCCTGTGTCTACCGTGCGCAGTGTCATCAAGAAGTTTAAAGCCCATGGCACTGTGGCTAACCTCCCTAGATGTGGACAGAAAAAAAAAATCGACAAGAGATTTCAACGCAAGATTGTGCGGATGTTGGATAAAGAACCTCGACTAACATCCAAACAAGTTCAAGCTGCCCTGCAGTCCGAAGGTACAACAGTGTCAACCCTTACTATCCATCGGCATCTGAATGAAAAGGGACTGTATGGTAGGAGACCCAGGAAGACCGCACTTCTTACCCCGAGACATAAAAAAGCCAGGCTGGAGTTTGCCAAAACTTACCTGAAAAAGCCTAAAACGTTTTGGAAGAATGTTCTCTGGTCAGATGAGACAAAAGTAGAGCTTTTTGGGCAAAGGCATCAACATAGAGTTTACAGGAGAAAAAAAGAGGCATTCAAAGAAAAAAAACATGGTCCCTACAGTCAAACATGGCAGAGGTTCCCTGATGTTTTGGGGTTGCTTTGCTGCCTCTGGCACTGGACTGCTTGACCGTGTGCATGGCATTATGAAGTCAGAAGACTACCAACAAATTTTGCAGCATAATATAGGGCCCAGTGTTAGAAAGCTGGGTCTCCCTCAAAGGTCATTGGTCTTCCAGCAGGACAATGACCCAAAACACACTTCAAAAAGCACTAGAAAATGGTTTGAGAGAAAGCACTGGAGACTTCTAAGGTGGCCAGCAATGAGTCCAGACCTGAATCCCATAGAACACCTGTGGAGAGATCTAAAAATGGCAGTTTGGAGAAGGCACCCTTCTAATATCAGGGACCTGGAGCAGTTTACCAAAGAAGAATGGTCTAAAATTCCAGCAGAGCATTGGAAGAAACTCATTGATGGTTACCGGAAGCAGTTGGTCGTAATTATTTTAGCTAAAGGTTGGGCAACCAAGTATTAGGCTGAGGGTGCCAATACTTTTGTCTGGCTCATTTTTGGAGTTTTGTGTGAAATGATCAATGTTTTGCTTTTTGCTTCATTCTCTTTTATGTTTTTTCATTTAAGACAAATTAAATGAAGCTAATAATAGCAAAGAATTTGTGATTGCAATCATTTTCAGGAAGAAGCTGAGTATTATCGGACAGAATTGCGGGGTGTCAATACTTTTGGCCACAACTGTATAATGAGGCACTTGTACCTTTCTTCATTCTAATATGTGTAATGGTTTTGTAAAGACTTCTACACTGACATATTAGTGTTAAAATATTTCTTTTTTCTTGACTATATATGGGCCATTTGGCCCTTAGTGAAATTGATATCCAATTGTGGCTCCTTTTGTCCTATTTTTTCAATATTTATACTATATATTAGTTACTAATGTGCTCTGGCATGTCGTTCCCTCGTTTAGAGGCACCTTGCGCATTACTTTTTTCAATTGGTTCATTGAATTTTAATATTTATTAATAAAAATATATATTTTTAAATGAACACAATTGCATAAGTGTTTTTTTAATGTGTGTTCCAGATTAAATTGATTTTTCTAGTCCACACCGGTTAATTTTTCTCATTTAGAAAACGTGTATAAAAATTTTTTCGAAAAAATGTATTGTTATATGTTAGATGGCTCGCTGACTACTTGGAAAGTAAATTTGAAGAGCTGGCAATATGCTGACTGCTGAAGAGCATTGCTTCATATTAGCAAAACAGCAAAAATAATGATTGATTTTTTATAAAAGAGTATTTCTCTTTTTGCAATACAATGTCATTCCAATGCTTGTGTTTTTACTGGCTTTTAACCAGTTTTCAAGGGTGAAACTTTTCAGCTGATTACAAAAATGCACACGAATGAATATTTATGAGTCAGTGTAAGACCTTTTACTTAAGGCAATCGTTTGAGTTTTTTCTTTTGCCGGTTCCTTCTTTGCATCCAACCTCTTGATAAATTAATTGAATAATTGTAGGGCACTTGAGGTTATCTTCTGCCAGAATTTGATGACAAATGAATAAGTTTGCATATTTTCAAACAAACAGGGTCATCAATGAAATTAAAATCTTTGCATTAACTGAAGTTCAATGTTAATTGAAGTACATCCATCATAACCAGACATGAGTAGAAAATAAAGTGCACGCATTATTTAGAAACTGGGCTATAGGTGATGATATTTTATATATTTATTTGATTTAATTATTTCACATGTTTAAACTTAAAGGGGTGATCCAAAGGCAAAGTAATTTTCCTCCCTATCTACGTGATGCCATAATCTAAGCTATTTTCTAATCTACTTGCTTTAAAAAATCCCTAATGTTCCCTAACTGCAGTATCTAACCGCTATTGTATTTCTTTCCTTTACTTCATGCACTATGATGCTTCATTGGAGAATCACAGTGCATGCTGGCATACTCAAATGAAGTATCAAATAAGGAAATGGTTGCACTCAATTGCATTAAGGCATATCAAATATGAAATATGTGAAATATGAATAGCATAATGGCTTTTGTAATCTAGAAAAACATATGAGATACTTAGCACAAAATTTGGCCAAAAGATGTGAGCCCATTCACCAACATCAAGGTGATCTCATTGAACGGGTCCCTATACTAACTGCCTAGTGTGAACTAACCTCTGGCTAATAACATGGTAAAGCCTGTATTTATAGGAAGATAGGAACCAAAATGTGATTGGATGTAATTAAAATCACAGCCTGATGAAGGGCGGAGTGCTCAGTCAGAAAGCTAACATACAAATGACAGAAAAAACTGACGGCACATCTAGAACTAGTCTGAATAGGTGCATACCAAAAAACAGCTTACGCATCAAATAAGGAAATGGTTGCACTCAATTGCATTAAGGCATATCAAATATGAAATATGTGAAATGCGATATACGAAATTTGATATGCCTTAATGCAATTGAGTGCAACTATTTCCTTATTTGATATGTAAGCTGTTTTTTGGTATGCACCTATTCAGACTAGTTCTAGATGTGCGGTCAGTTTTTTCTGTCATTTGTATGTTAGCTTTCTGACTGAGCACTCCGCCCTTTATCAGGCTGTGATTTTAATTACATCCAATCACACTTTGGTTCCTATCTTCCTATAAATACAGGCTTTACCATGTTATTAGCCAGAGGTTAGTTCACACTAGGCAGTTAGTATAGGGATCCGTTCAATGAGATTACCTTGGCGTTGGTGAATGGGCTCACATCTTTTGGCCAAATTTTTTGCTAAGTATCTCATATGCTTTTCTAGATTACAAAAGCCATTATGATATCGTTATTTCACAAATTTCATATTTGATATGCAATTAAGGCAATTGAGTGCAACCATTTCCTTATTTAAAATGTAAGCTCCTTTTTGGTATGCACCTAATCAGACTAGTTCTAGATGTGCCGTAAGTTTTTTCTGTCATACTCAAATGAAGTGTCACCACAAGGCAGAGGTTGCTGTCACTGTCGCAGGGTGCATGCCGTGTATTTTGACACCGCACTGTTGTCGGACTATTAATGCAGATCTAAGCCTATATCAGGGTATAAGATGATGGTAAGAAGCATTAGGTCATTTAATTTTTCTGACTTGCCGCTTAGGCAGTGGACAAGTGACTTGTTGAACTATCAGCAAGTCCCAGCGTCTACCTGACAGAAGCAGAAATGTTTGGAACTTTAACCCCTTCCTGACCTTTGACATACTATTCCATCCATGTGCCCTGGGCTCCTATGACCATGGATGGAATAATACATCATGAGAAATCAGCCACGCTCATGGGGAGAGCACGGCTGATCGCGGCCAGCTGTCAGCTGAGTCTCACAGCTAAAACCCGGCACTAATTTCCAGGAGTGGTCACGGACCGCTCCCGGCACTCTAACCCCTGGCACACTGCGATCAAACATGATCTCAGCGTTCCAGGAGCAGGCGGAGGGGCTGTCAGCTTCCATGGTAACTCGATGTCATTATGATGACATCTGGGTTACCAGAGCTTCCTGTCATGCGCAGGTTAGTGACAAATCCCTGCAGTGCTAACAGCTTATATGGCATGCAGATCTGAATGCTATATAAGCGATCAGCCTGCACAAAATGAGTGTCTCATAGTGGGACAAGGTGCAAAACATAGAATGAAATTAAAAAATTAGTAAAAATAATTGTAAAAATTTTAAAAAATAGTTAAAAATAATAATAAAAAATAAATATTTATTCCATCAATAAATCAATATTTGAATAAAAAAATTGAAACAATAAAAGTACACATATTTAGTATTGCCTCGTCTGTAACGACCCGACGTATAAAACTGTCCCACTAGTTAACCCCTTTAGTGAACACCATTAAAAAAAAACAAAGCAAAAAAGCAATGCTTTATCATCATACTGCCAAACAAAAAGTGGAATAACACGCGATCAAAAAGAAGGATATAAATAAATGTTGTTCCGCAGAAAACAAGCTGCCATATATCTCTATCACCAGGAAAAACAAAAAAGTTATAGCGCTCAGAATAAAGCGATGCAAAAATAATTATTTTTTCTATAAAATAGTTTTTATTGTATAAAAGCGCCAAAACATAAAAAAATATAAATGAGGCATTGTGGTCATTGTACTGACCTGAAGAATAAAACTGCTTTATCAATTTTACCACACGCGGAACGGTATAAACGCCCCTCCCCAAAAGAAATTCATGAATTGATAGGATTTTTCATTATGCCTTACAAAAATCGGAATAAAAAGCGATCAAAAAATGTTATGTGCCCGAAAATGGCACCGATAAAAATGACAACTCGTCCCGCAAAAAACAAGATCTCATGTGACTCTGTGGGCCAAAATATGGAAAAATTATAGCTCTCAAAATGTGGTCATGCAAAAACTATTTTTTTGCAATAAAAAGCGTCTTTTAGTGTGTGACAGCTGCAAAATATAAAACCCCACTATAAATAGTAAATCAACCCCCCTTATCACCCCCTTAGTTAGGGAAAAATAATAAAATAAAAAAATGTATTTATTTCCATTTTCCCATTAGGGTTAGGGCTAAAGTTAGGGTTAGGGTTGGGGCTAAAGCTAGGGATGGGGTTAGAGTTAGGGGTGTGTTAGTTTTAGGTTTGTGGTTAGGGCTATGATCAGGGTTGGGATTAGGGTTAGTGGTGTGTTGGGGGTATGGTTGGAGTTAGAATTGGGGGGTTTTAACTGTTTAGGCACATCAGGGGCTCTCCAAACGCAACATGCGTCTGATCTCAATTCCAGCTAATTCTGCATTGAAAAAGTCAAACGGTGCTCCTTCCCATCCAAGCTCTGCCATGCACAAAAACAGTAGTTTACCCCCACATATGGGGTATCAGCATACTCAGGAAAAATTACACAACAATTAATTTCTGGGGTGCAAATTCTCCTGTTACCCTTGGAAAAATAAAATTGGGGGCAAAAAGATCATTTTTGTGAAAAAAAAAGATTTTTTATTTTTACGGCCAAACATTATAAACTTCTATGAAGCACATTGGTGTTCAAAGTGCTCACCACACATCTAGATATGTTCCATAGGAGGTCTACTTTCCAAAATGGTGTTACTTGTGGGGGGTTTGCACTGTTTAGTCACATCAGGGGCTCTCCAAATGTGACATGGCGTCCAATCTCAATTCCAGCCAATTTTGCATTAAAAAGTCAAACTGCGCTCCTTCCCTTCCTAACTCTGCCATGTGCCCAAACAGTGGTTTACCTTCATATATGGGGTATCAGCATACTCAGGACAAATTGTACAACAACTTTTATTATCCTGTTACCCTTGGTAAAGTAAAGCAAATTGGATCTGAAGTAAATATTTTGTGAAAAAAAGTTAAATGTTCATTTTTTTAAACATTCCAGAAATTCATGTGAAGCACCTAAAGGGTTAATAAACTTCTTGAATGTGGTTTTGAGCACCTTGTGAGGCAGTGACCCCTATTACAGCTAGGGCGCACTGTATGTCCTCCCCAGGATGCGCATGGAGGTGCCTTGAGGCTATGGGAATGCATTGCAGCACTGACCAATGTCACAGGTAGGGATCACTGTGTGTTCTTTCCAGGATGTGCATGGAGGCGTATGAAGGCCATAGGTGTGCATGGCAGCCAAGGGCGTAGCTGTGACTGCAATGCAGACAGATAATAAAAGCAAGTGTTAGTCTTGGACATGTTAGTGTCCAAGACAGAGGTAGAGAAAACCTGCTCTGGATGTTGTGTATGAAACAGATTGCAGTATGATAGTATTGCAGTCTGTTCCATTCCAGACCCAGGTTTGCCATGTGGCTGAAAGCCACAGGTTTCTGTGATAAAAGCCATGCAGGAAAGGGTTAGTAAGATCTGAGGAGTTCTCAGGTGTGTCAGTGCCAGAGTGAGTTGGTGCTTGTTGCTGTGCAGAGCACATGACAGAGCAAAGCCAATAGGCCTGGAACTGACAGCATACACAGTGATGCAAGTCGTCCATTGTAACTGGTTTTGGATGTGGACAGTCCTGTGCCCGGAGGGGAACCGGAGGTGGAAGTCTTGTGCCAGAAAGAGGACTTGCATGTAACGATTGCAAAACAGGTGGATATGGTGTCCGGCGGCGACCTCGAGGATATCGAGGACTGTGTATGGCTGTGAGTAGAAACTGTGATACAGCGGTGAAGGACATCCACGGGAACTAGTCAGAGGAGGACTAGCGTGTGTAGTGACTGCAATCTAAAGGATGCCGTGCACTATGTAGTGCTATGAACTGGTGTGAATTGAACACTGCTAATATGCACTGAAGTTATATGCACTGAAGTTATATGCATTTGCGTGGATTGGTACCTTTTCTGTGTGAAGATAACACATTGAAGAGACTTATATTTTAACTATGTGGGTCACTGCCTCTTCACTGTGTATGGTGCTACTGCTGCCTTACAACTTTGAGGGGTGCAATTTTTAGAATGGTGTCACTTTTGGGCATTTTCTATCATATAGACCCCTCAAAAGTGACTTCAAATGTGATGTGGTCCCTAAAAAAATTGGTGTTATAAAAATGAGAAATCGCTGGTCAACGTTTAACCCTTATAACTTCCTAACAAAAAAAAATTTTGTTACAAAATTGTGCTGATGTAAAGTAGACATGTGGGAAATGTTATTTTTTAACTAATTTGTATGACATATTTCTCTGTTTTAAGGGCATGAAAATTCAAAGTTGTAAAATTGTAAACATTTTTGCCAAATTTCCTTTTTCACAAATACACGCAAGTAATATTAAAGAAATTTTACCACTAACATGAAGTACAATATGTCACAATAAAACAATGTCAGAGTCACCGGGATCCATGGAAGTGTTCCAGAGTTATTACCTCATAAAGGGACAGTGGTCCGAATTGTAAAAATTGGCCTGATCATTAATATGCAAGCCACCCTTGGGGGTAAAGGGGTTAAAGAGGAAATCTAGCCCAGCCACTGAAAGGAGCATCACTGATGAAACTTCATTTCAGGGAGAGGGCAGAGGCTGTTGTCATTGTCCCCAAGCCTCTGCCTGATGATGCACTGAGATTCTCAAACAAAGTGTCTTAACGCAGAAAGTAGGGGAAAAAATACAATAGCTTTTAGATAGTGTAGCTAGGGAACGGTGTTGAATTTTTAAAACAAGTATATTAGAAATTAGCTTAAATTATGATATCAAATAGATATGAAGTTAGAATGAAATTTACTATGCCTTCAGACCACCCCTTTAAGACAGAAAGACCCTAAAACAAGTGACAACTGAAGTCAGCTGCAGTAAAGGCCTGGATAGCATCACAAAGGAGGAAGCCCAGAGTTTTGTGACATCATTGGCTTCCAGACTTCAGGCAGTCATTGCCTGCAAAGGATTGTTTAAAAGTATTACAAATGAACATTTATTTATGGTAATGTTAATCTGACCACTTACGTTTGAGCCCCTGAAATAAGGAGGCTTTGTAGAAAAATGGTTGCAAATCTTAAACGATCCACAGGATACTTTTGCTCAACCTCTTTAATTAAATCTGAAAGTCTACCTTTCAAGTGCCCCTCAGTTCTTTCATTTAAACTAAAAAAATAGTGGCATACAGAGCTGAAATCACAAAGATTCAGCCAGAGTCCAAATATTTCTGGACGTAACTGTATATATCAATCTGCTCAGTTCATGTTTTCCAATGGAATGCACTTTTAATTTATGGCATCACACTGGTAATAATGGAGGGTACTTTAGATGCACATTTTAAACAGTTGACCACTCTTCATGGATACTTTAGTTTATGACGGCATTCTGAGTGGGAACTAGAATTAATGATAGACATTATTATCAACGAGGGCACACTGAATGGGCAGTTTAATTAATAAGGACTCCGAAGATGGGAAATAAAATCATTAATGGCATTTTGAATGGCATTTTGAATGTTGAGAGCACTATTGAAGGCTCAATTTCTTTCTTTAGTTATTTTGGATGATACTGTTATCATTCAAATAGAATGGGCCCTGAGTTCTCATGAGTTAACAGAAGCTGGCTGGCTGCAGCAAAAACCAAGCTGCTGAGAAGTCTGCTAAAAGACAGAATTTCTTATACAAAATCCTACAAGGACAGGGACACACACAAAAATGTTGATGTGGTATCTTTGTAGTAAGTTCTTTCTTTACATTTCCCGTTTCTGTGAAATCTAAATAGCAACCATTATTTTAATTTTTTTTCCCAATAATCAATAGTATAATAATAAAATACAGTAAGAAACTTCGTAATGTATATCACCAAGAGAAATGTTTCTTTCTCATTCATTCATTTACAAGATTCTCAATTCATGGGTAAAATCTGTTTCTAATGATGACTATTATACTACTGATTATCGTGGCTCATTCACACTTCAGTTTTTCATGTACGAGTGTTATCTGCTTTTTCCATGGATAGCACTCGAACCTATGATAGTCTATGGGGGTAAACTGCTCACATGTCAAATTTTTTCCTTGGATCGAGTGGTACATGCAGAGTGGTGGAGACATGACCAATATTGATCCGAGTGTTGGATCAAACTCGGCAGTGAAATGCCATCCGTGTGCTGCCCGTTTTCAATGACTGATAGGTAGCAGAAGGTGGACAAACACTTTTTTGCTCTTCAGTGAAAACTTCTTAAACTCTGACCAAACTCTAAAGAAACTGACATGTGAATGAGACCTTACTGTGAAATACTCACAAACAATGGATGTGCTGCTTTTTTGACAACATCCATTTAAAAATATGCATGTATATAATTCAGCTTGCAATGATTTGATAACTGTAAGCACAACTAAATACCATGGTAATTAGTGGTAAACTGTGAGGATTTTTTGCTATTGGGTTCTTGCAATTGCAGCTCAACAGCTATTTGTGACTGCTCCTTAAAGGCTCGCTTACACAAGAGTAGAATCCCCAAAAAATTGATTATGTTAAAGGGGTTGTCTACTAGTAGGACAACCCCTTCTTAAACTAAATGTTCAGCCACCATAAAATATTAAATCCGTTACTCCTCTCCCGTGCCAGCGCCGTTCCCTTGGTTGTGATGCGGCATTGTGACACGTGACACAGGTGCCTAATCAGCTCAGGCATCACTGTCTCTGCCTTCAGACAAACTGGACATTAAGAGGAATCCATAGCTGCAACTGCTCCCAGACTTCCTTTTCATGTTCAGTTTGTCCGAAGGTGGAAACAATGACACCAGCGCTGATTGGGCGACAGGAATAACGATGTCATTCCACCGCATCACAGCCCATGGACCGCAAATGCTGACACCGCTGGAACACAGCCAGCATGGAAGGTGAGTATAGGCATTATTATTTATCAGGGCCTTATATTTACTTTAAGAAGGGGTTGTCCTAGTATTGGACAACCCCTTTAATGACAGAGATTTGATCAGAGTGTCAGCTTAGTGTGATACAATATTTCTCCATCTTCTACATTCTGTCAGTCTGCAGAAATCGGACTGCACTTGGACTCCAAGTGCAGTTCGATGATTTCCAACCACCCATAAACTTGAATAGGTGCTGTAATTTTTTTCTCATGCCAAATCGTTAATGAGAAAAAATAACACTGATCAGCACTGCCCCATAGTACAGCATTGGTCCGATTGCTATCCGATAAAACATCGGATTGCGCTCGTCCAAATTATACACTCGTGTGAGCGAGCCATTACAGAAAATATAGTACAACTTCTGTGCATTTTTTTTTAAAAAGTAACAAAACAGAAAACTTATTGCTTTCTTTCTGGAAATACTTAGCTGCTTCCCAAAGAGTTAAATAAGCTTGGAATATGGTGGCAGTCTTAAGGCCCTTTTACATTTAGCGATGCACCAGCGATCCGACCAGAGATCCGACCCAGTCAGGATCGCTGGTGCATCGCTAAATGATCGCTAGTGAGCTTTCACACAGAAAGACCTCACAGCGATGCAGCAGCGACGCAGCGCACGATACTCACCTTTCACACACAGCGATCTAGACGTCCTCCCGCCCGCGTCCAGCGTCGCTCGTCTCACAGCAGGAAGTCTCAGCAGGAAGCTGACGACGAGAAATGGAGCCGCCCGATCTCGCGCGATCAGCGATGGACAGCGGGGGAGCCGGTCGGAGGTAAGTATCACACATAGCGATATCGCTAGCAATATCGCTATAACGTCACAAAAACCAGTGACGTTTTAGTGATATTGCTAGCGATATCGCTATGTGTAAAGCCTCCTTTATATTCAAGTGAGCTAAGGACAATGAGAGTCGAGTCGTGTCATAATTACTTGTTTATCATTTAAGAATTAATTCATTTGTCCTTGTATGCAAGAACATGGAAAATACAGCAACACCTGGGAATTAAAAGGTTAGTCCTTCATCTTCTTCCCACCAGCACAGCTAAAACTGTGTTTAGATTGTTGACAACACTGTAATTTAGTGCACCTGCATGCTATTACATTTTTCACTTGTTAAATACCAGCCATGGGTTTAGTTTTTTCTTGCAGAGGAGGATTGAATGACAACTAACCTGTGGGGCCTGCAACAAAAATAATTAACTTCGCTGAGTATGAAAAGGTGTCAGAAGACATATAAAAGTACATTTGAAATCTCCTTGGAGATTGGTTTAATACGATATTATGGGAGTTTTTATCATCTGCCATACAATGAAATTGAACTGATGAATTTTGTTAAAAAAAAATCTCTGTATCCCACTTGTGCGATCAATGATCCATACCTGTAAATGACCAGAGATGGCTGTAACATCTATTACTTATTTGTAGGATGATGCTGTAGTATTGCTATCAGGGGATTTAAAGCACAAATTGTAACTGAATTGTCTCATTATCTCAGCATGTGTTTGCAAGAGTCCTGCATTGCAGTATCCCAGTGGGATAAGGAATAATCCTTCTTTTGCAGGCCAATCTCTTAATGGCTGTACATTACTCCAGGCTCTGCTTCTATAAGTATTGGTAACACACTGATAAGTCTAAGGAACTTTTGTTCACGATTTATTGAATTGAAAAAAAAGCTTAAAAACTTTTCTGCTCCATTCAAAACAAATTTGTGTGTTATTTTTGGATTTACGAAAGCACTTTTCTTTTTATTATAGAATTTCTCCGTACATAAGACTCATCTGAAAGTGTCTCCTTGTTTTGCAATGCAGGTTTCATGAATAAGGCTTTGGCCTGTGCATGAGCCATTAGCTTACGTGCTCTTTTTCATGCAGATTCAGTCTGAAATCGGCCTGAAAAAGTGCTTAAAGAATGCTAAAAGCAGTGAACATAGGCACATCAATGTTAAAAAGAGTTGGTGTGCTAATGTTCCATCTTCTTGAGCTTCTTCTAGTCACTTCAGGCTTCAAAAGCTGTGAAAAAAATTAAAAGAAGTAACCTGACTATTCTTTAGGCTGCTTCCATAGTTTATATATACAGGATTTTAAAAAAAAAAGACACTGGTGGCAAAAAAAGACATAAAAGATGGCAAATAATATGCTTTTTGAAAACATTTCCAGCATTTTTATCAAACGTCTTCTGCTTCAAAAACTCACTGTGGACACATGCTTTAAGACGTCATATTCACACACCTTTTAGGCTTGCACACTGAGATTTTTTAGTGTATTTAAATGGACAACCACATAAAAAAACTACATGTGAAAAGCTAGAAATGATCAAAAACATTCCCAGCACCACGGTCCAACTGCAACTTCAGCAGTCTGTGGTCACAAAACCAAAGCGTATTAAACCTTCTTCTACCTGCCTGCATCCTTATTGACTTTTCTGATTTGTAGGCTTGGCACAAAATCATCATTGTGGCGCAATGTTGACACGACACTTGGAGTATCCACATTTCAAAAAATTATTGTCACACACCACTAAAGTGGCATCAATTTCCCTAGAGTAGAAATAGTATAATTGGTTTCTGACACCCTTTCCTCTACAGGCAAAACATCAGAAGGAGACTCAACTTGGGTCTCCACGTGTCAAAAAATTATTGTCACACACCACTAAAGTGGCATCAATTTCCCCAGAGTAGAAATAGTATAATGGGCCTCTGACACTCCTTCCAATACATGCAAAGCACCACATGGGAACAAACTTGAAGTCTCCACATTTAAAAAAAAAAAAGTTTGTAACATCAGCAGCAGTAGCAACAGCAGGCACAGAAGCCACAACAAAGGTGTCAAAGACTGCAATAATGCGAGATCAATGCATCACACTAAATTCGGCATCATCATCTAGTCTGCCTAGTCTGTGACTTGGGTGTAAAACTCAATGGCAATCCATGACTTGTTTATCTTGATGAAAGTTAGGTGGTCTACACTTTCAGGGGACAGCCAGATGCGCTTATCTATCAGAACACCACCAGCAGTGCTGAAGACACGCTCTCAGAGAACGCTAGCATGATAAAACCATCAAAGTGTGGCAGGCAAGCTCAGGCCACTCTTCCATTTTTGGAGACCAAAATGCAAGAGAGTCCATATTCCACCAGATGGCATTGACTATGTGCTTGAGATATTCCTGCACCAACCACTGCATTCGATCACATCGTATTCTTTTCTGCTGGTGCATTTGTAGTCTAAAAAAAATGTGTGAAACGGCTCACAGAAATTGCTTATGCCACTTCCACTGCTGCTAATGTTTTTGCGTTGACGACTCAACATTCCCAGAGTTGTAAGTCTATAACTCTTAAGATTGTCTACAAGCATGTTTTGACATTCCAGCATGTGCATGTCCCTTTCCAGGGGGAAGCATCTGGCAAAATTTACTCTTGCATCGTGGATCAAACAAAGTGGCAACCCAGTATTCAGCAATATTTCTGATCCTAACAGTGTGGGCATCATGTCGCAGAAATTGCAGCAAGAATGTGCTCATGTGTCGGGTACCTCCATGAGGTCCAAGTTCATGGTGTGTTGATGACAGGGTAACACTCAAGCTCACTTCCATCATCCCCTCCAGCCGACCATGGACAACAGAGAGGAAATCATTATCCTATTCATCTCCTGACTGCTGCATGCCTATCATCTCTTCTTCCTCATCCTCCTCAATTTGTTCCTTCACCTTCAGAAACAGTTTATCTGGTACCATGAGCACCCCTCGATCCCTGTAATCCACCCTTCCATGGCACCCCCCTATGCAACGACAGTCCAGTACTTATCCTTTCTGCATCCACCTCTGCTTCCACCTCTTCCTCTGAGACCACCACCTCCTCCCGCAGGCTATTCAAGGTGTGTGCCAGCATGTAAATGACCAGAATAGTGATGCTGATGATGGCATTGCCAGTGCTAACCATCTCAGAAGTCATTTAGAAACTGTGAACAAGGGTGCAGAGGACCTTATCTGTGCCCACTCTGCAAGTATGATTAGCAGCACGTTCATACTGTATTGGACCAGACTATGCAAAAGGACATACTGTACATTGCTGCTCCCACAGTAGCAGCAACATGTGAAGAGTGGAATTCCACCTTGTTGGCACATCACAAGGCAAATGGTTAACCGGTAAGCTGAAAGACCTCTGCAATGCATGCCAGCGGTGTAAGGTGTTGAGTTCCCGCCGCTGCTCAGGGGGAATCTCGGACCATGTCCGCTGCAGTCTCCCATTCTCTTCCAGCCACAGTGGAGCCTGCTCAGCAGAGACGTCGGTCCCAGCGTCTGGCTCAAGCAGATACTGTGCATTTGGATACAGCTGCCATTCCAGGCTCAGCATTTGTAACCAGCATTGATCAGTGGTGAGCAGATGTTCCAGGGACTAAGTCCTGCTTTTCTTCTACTGAGCATGCCCACAGGACGACCTCTCATTGGAGGTCAGGGATCGCATGCTCAGGTCCTGTGGCAGTTCCGATTGGACCACTAGGAAGGTCCCGAAAGCCAGCAACTATAAAAGGTTCACATGGCCGCCCGGCCATGCGCTAGTATAAAACGTGAAATGTTATGAATGAGTCACCGTAGGAGGCAAAAACAGAAATACAAGCTAAGTCCAGAAAACCAGAGAAGTTGGCAACTATCAGATTGCAGACCCCTGAACCTATCAACACAACTAGCAGTAGCCGTGGGGGGTTCCTACGATGCCCTAGACCCCTCGATCACAGCCGGAGAATTAAATAGGCCTAAAGAAAGAAAGGGGAAATCTAAACTGCCCCAGAGCAGACCCCAAAGCAATAGGCAGCCCCCAACATATAATGACGGTGAAGCAAGATGAAAACACTAACACAGACAGAAAGATAGACTGAGCATAGCCGGGGCCCAAAACTACCTAGATAGGAAAGGACAGGAAGGCTGCTGTCTGCAATCTGCCAAAACCCTATCAAAGACATAAGCCAACAAGCTGATATAAAAAAGACCCTGAAGCAGCTAGGCTTCAAAAACTAAATCAGCACTCAGGTATTTTCAGAAGACAGAGCTAAAGGAATTCAGCACACCCCAGCAGGGAATGGCAGAAATCCAGAAAAACAAGGCAAAACAAAGTCAAAGCACAAATGCAAAAAGCCGAGCAGCAAACTTAGCTTTAGAGGAGCAGGAATTCAGACTGGTCTCCAAGGATCCCACAGAGAAATCACCCGCAGGGCAGAAGGGCGTCGGCAGCCCTATATCCAGTCAGCAACTCCACTCAGCCAGTCATCATCATCAGCCTCAGGTGTTTGATAATCAGGCTCACTACCATTCTTTGCCAGAAGAGGGAGTTCCTCGGGCCTCAGTAGTGAAGGGGAAAATGAACTCACAACAGTACCTCCCCCTTGAGGAGGGGTCACCGAACCCTCAACCACGCCACCAGGGCGATCAGGGTGAGCCCAATGAAAGGCACGCACCAATCTTTTGGCATGAATATCAGAAGCAGAGACCCAGGAATTATCCTCCTGACCATAACCCTTCCACTTAACCAAATACTGGAGTCTCCGTCTAGCCAGAAGGGAATCCAGTACTTTCTCTACCTCATATTCCATGTTACCTTCAACCAATACAGGGTCTGGAGGTGCCACCCCCGAAACAACAGGTTCAACAAACCTCTTCAACAAAGATTTATGGAACACATTATGGATTTTAAATGTGAGAGGAAGAGCCAAAAGAGATCGGATTAATAATCTCCACAATCTTGTAAGGTCCAATAAATCTAGGCTTAAACTTAGGAGAAGCCACCTTCATAGCAATATTTTTTGATGATAACCACACCATATCACCAACCTTAAACTGGGGACCAATGGTCCTATGTCGGTTGGAAAACCGCTGGGCCTTTTCCTGGGAGAGAGATAACTTATCCACCACTTGGTCCCAGATCTGGTGCATTCTCTCCACCACAGTGTCAACACCTGGGCAGGCAGAGGGCTCCACCTGCCCTGAAGAAAATCGAGGATGAAACCCAAAGTTACAAAAAAAAGGTGACATCAAAGTGGCAGAACTAGCTCTATTATTTAAAGCAAATTCGGCCAAGGGCAAAAATGAAACCCAATCATCCTGATCAGCAGAAATAAAACATCTCAAATATGACTCCAAGGTCTGGTTTGTTCTCTCTGTCTGCCCATTGGTCTGAGGGTGAAAAGCAGAGAAGGACAACTGAATTCCCAGCCTGGAACAGAAAGTTCTCCAAAATCTAGACACAAACTGGACTCCTCTGTCAGATACAATGTTCTCAGGAATCCCGTGCAAACGAACCACCTGTTGTAAAAACAGGGGCACCAACTCAGAGGAAGACGGCAACTTAGGGAGTGGTACAAGATGAACCATCTTAGAGAACAAATCACCCAAATAACAGTCATCCTTTGAGAGACAGGCATATCAGAGATGAAATCCATTGAAATATGGGTCCATGGCCTCTTGGGGACAGGCAAAGGCATCAACAACCCACTAGAGCGAGAACACGATTTAGACCGGGAGCACGTCTCACAGGACTGCACAAAAATCCTGACATCACGAGACAAGGAGGGTCACCAAAAAAACCGACTCACCAGATCTCTAGTACCAAAAATACCTGGATGACCAGCCAAAGCAGCGCAATGAACTTCAGACATCACTCTCTTCTTCCACTGGTCAGGAACATACAACTTTCCACTGGGACAACGCTCAGGTTTGTCCTCCTGGAACTCTTCCAGAGCACGTCTCAAATCGGGCGAGATGGCAGAAAGAACTACCCCTTCGCCTAAGATGGTAGCAGGCTTGGTCACCACAGGAGAATCAGCAAAGAAGCTCCTAGAGAGGGCATCTGCCTTGACATTCTTCGTTCCAGGAAGAAAAGAAACCACAAAATCAAAACGTGTAAAAAACAAGGCCCACCTAGCCTGTCTAGGGTTCAAGCGCTTAGCCGACTCTAGGTAAATCAAATTCTTGTAGTCAGTGAGGACCACGACTTGATGCTTAGCTCCCTCCAACCAATGTCTCCACTCCTCAAATGCCCATTTCATGGCCAACAGTTCCCTATTCCCCACATCATAGTTACGTTCAGATGGAGAGAACTTTCGGGAAAAGAAAGCACAGGGATTCATTTTAGATGTTACAGGATCCTTTTGGGACAAAACAGCTCCTGCACCAATCTCAGAAGCATCCACCTCTACCTGGAATGGAAGTGAGACATCAGGTTGCCGCAAAACCGGGGCGGAGGTGAATCTTCGCTTCAGCTCCTGAAAGGAAGAAACAGCCTCCGGAGACCAATTTAACACATCAGCACCCTTCTTAGTCAAATCAGTCAATGGCTTGGCAATACTAGAAAATTTTGCTATAAATTTCCGATAAAAATTAGCAAAACCCAAAAACTTCTGGAGGGCCTTCAAAGAAGTGGGCTGAACCCAATCGTAAATGGCCTGTACCTTGGCCGGGTCCATTTCAATAGTTGACGGGGACAAAATAAATCCCAAAAAAGAAATCCTCTGTACTCGAAAAAGGCATTTAGATCCTTTGACATACAGGGAACTCTCCCTCAAGATCCGGAACACAGTCCGAATATGTTCCACATGAGAATCCCAATCCTTGGAGAAGATCAAAATATCATCCAGATAGATAATCAAAAATTTATCGACAAAATCTCGGAAAATATCGTTCATGAAGCATTGGAAGACAAAAGGGGCATTAGTGAGCCCAAAAGGCATCACCAGGTACTCAAAATGTCCCTCCGGAGTATTAAACGCCGTCTTCCATTCATCCCCATGCTTAATGCGAATAAGATTATATGCCCCCTGAGGTCAAGCTTGGTAAACCAGCAAGCACCTTTAACTCTGGAGAATAGATCAGAAATCAGGGGTAACGGATACTGATATTTAACAGTAATTTTGTTGAGGGCACGATAATCAATACAAAGTTTTAATGATCCATCCTTTTTGGCTACAAAAAAAAAACCGGCACCTAAGGGTGACGAGGATGGTCTAATATGACCCTTCTCCAGCGCCTCCTTAATATAGGATCGCATAGCTTCGTGCTCGGGTACAGATAAATTGAAGAGCCGACCCTTGGGAAATTTACACCCCGGGCTCAGTTCAATTGCACAATCATAACTCCTATGAGGAGGCAGAGACGCAGACTCATTCTCACTAAATACATCATAAAAGTCCGCCAAATAATCAGGAACATCATGCAACTGAGGAGAGGTGGAAAACACCGGAGCCTCACTAAAGGCACACCGACAACCCCAACTCACCACAGACACAGATTTCCAATCCAAAACTGGATTATGAATTTGTAACCAGGGAAACCCCAGAACAATAGTATCATGCAGATTATGCAACACCAAAAATTTGCAATTTTCTTGATGGTCTGGGGCGACCCGCATTACCACCTGGGTCCAAAACTGAGGTTTATTTTTAGCCAAAGGAGTAGCATCAATCCCCCTCAAAGGGATAGGCGTCTGCAGAGGTGTCATCGGAAATCCACAACGTTAAGCAAAATCCAAGTCCATTAGGTTTAGGGCTGCTCCCGAATCCACAAAAGCCTTGGCGGAAAATGTGGACAGGGAGCAGATCAGAGTAATAGCCAGAATAAACTTAGGTTGAACACCCCCAACAGAAAACGTGTGTGCAAAGCGTTTCTCTCGTTTAGGACAGACAGAAATAATATGCGAGGCATCTCCACAGAAAAAACACAGCTTATTACGCCTTCTGAACTCCTGACGCTGCTCTCTGGAAAAAAACTCTATCACATTGCATAGGTTCAGACATTTGTTCAACAGGTGGCAACACCTCTCGTGCAGCTTTGCGTTCGCGCAAACGCCGATCAACCTGAATGGCTAATGACATAGAATCGTCAAGACCAGAGGGAACAGGAAATCCCACCATAGTATCTTTTACGGCTTCTGACAACCCCTTCCGAAAGAGAGCAGCCAAGGCATTATCATTCCAGGTAGTAAGTACTGCCCACTTTCGGAATTTTTGACAGTACAATTCTGCAGAATCACGACCCTGGTTCAATGCCAACAGGGTCTTTTCAGCCTGATCAATGGCATTAGGTTCGTCATACAACAACCCCAAGGCCTGAAAAAATGCGTTCACATTAGTCAGAATAGGATCATCTGGTTTCAAAGAAAACGCCCAATCCTGGGGATCGCCACGCAGCAAAGAGATGACAAATTTAACCTGCTGAGCGGAGCTCCTTGACGAGTTAGGCTTCAAGGCAAAAAATAATTTACAATTATTTTTGAAATTCAAAAATTTAGACCCATCCCCAAAAAATACATCAGGTGTAGGAATCTTTGGTTCAGCAGCATGTGAATGAGCAAGGTAGGCGGAAATTCCCCGCACTTCCGCAGCGAGCTGCTCCACACGATCAGACAATTGCTTTATCTCCATTGAGAGAAAAAAAAAAATTCCCCCTACGGCCTCAGAGATATAGAGGAAAAAATATACACACTTTTTTTTTTATACAATTCTTTCCTGCTATTGAGTACCCTAGGATCTGCGGTATGGCGGGTGATTCTGTTATGAATGAGTCACCGTAGGAGGCAAAAACAGAAATACAAGCTAAGTCCAGAAAACCAGAGAAGTTGGCAACTATCAGATTGCAGACCCCTGAACCTATCAACACAACTAGCAGTAGCCGTGGGGGGTTCCTACGATGCCCTAGACCCCTCGATCACAGCCGGAGAATTAAATAGGCCTAAAGAAAGAAAGGGGAAATCTAAACTGGCCCAGAGCAGACCCCAAAGCAATAGGCAGCCCCAACATATAATGACAGTGAAGCAAGATGAAAACACTAACACAGACAGAAAGATTGACTGAGCAAAGCCGGGGCCCAAAACTACCTAGATAGGAAAGGACAGGAAGGCTGCTGTCTGCAATCTGCCAAAACCCTATCAAAGACATAAGCCAACAAGCTGATATGAAAAAGACCCTGAAGCAGCTAGGCTTCAAAAACTAAATCAGCACTCAGGTATTTTCAGAAGACAGAGCTAAAGGAATTCAGCACACCCCAGCAGGGAATGGCAGAAATCCAGAAAAACAAAGCAAAACAAAGTCAAAGCACAAATGCAAAAAGCCGAGCAGCAAACTTAGCTTTAGAGGAGCAGGAATTCAGACTGGTCTCCAAGGATCCCACAGAGAAATCACCCGCAGGGCAGAAGGGCGTCGGCAGCCCTATATCCAGTCAGCAACTCCACTCAGCCAGTCATCATCATCAGCCTCAGGTGTTTGATAATCAGGCTCACTACCTTTCTTTACCAGAAGAGGGAGTTCCTCGGGCCTCAGTAGTGAAGGGGAAAATGAACTCACAACAGTGAAAGCTCCTAAAGAACCCCTTCCTAGTGTTGTTGCATGTTTTGGGTGTGTGAGCTAACTAGCACCAGACTGTGCCATCCAGCAATAGCATGAATATACTGTGTCAAACCAGCAGCGACCGCTAGTGCGGCACCATATTATTATTATTATTATTATTATTTATTGTTATAGTGCCATTTATTCCATGGCGCTTTACATGTAAGGAGGGGTATACATAATAAAAACAAGTACAATAATGTTAAACCATACAAGTCATAACTGGTACAGGAGGAGAGAGGACCCTGCCCGCGAAGGCTTACAATCTACAAGGGATGGGTGAGAATACAGTAGGCGAGGGTAGAGCTGGTCATGCAGCGGTTTGGTCAATTGGTGGTTACTGCAGGTTATAGGCTTGTTGGAAGAGGTGGGTCTTCAGGCTCTTTTTGAAGGTTTCGATGGTAGGTGAGGGTCTGATATGTTGTGGTAGAGAGTTCCAGAGTAGGGGTGATGCACGAGAGAAATCTTTTATGCGATTGTGGGAAGAGGAGTTAAGAGGGGAGTAGAGAAGGAGATCTTGTGAGGATCGGAGGTTGCGTGCAGGAAAGTACCGGGAGACGAGGTCACAGATGTATGGAGGAGGCAGGTTGTGGATGGCTTTGTATGTCATGGTTAGGGTTTTGTACTGGAGTCTCTGGGCAATGGGGAGCCAGTGAAGGGATTGACAGAGGGGAGAAGCTGGGGAATAGCGGGGGGACAGGTGGATTAGTAGGGCAGCAGAGTTTAGAATAGATTGGAGGGGTGCGAGAGTGTTCGAGGGGAGGCCACAGAGCAGGAGGTTGCAGTAGTCAAGACGAGAGATTATGAGGGCATGGACTAGGGTTTTTGCAGATTTTTGGTTGAGGAATGAATGGATTCGTGAAATATTTTTGAGTTGAAGTCGGCAGGAAGTGGAAAGGGCTTGGATATGTGGTTTGAAGGAGAGATCAGCGTCAAGGATTACCCCGAGGCAGCGAGCTTGTGGGACTGGGGAGAGTGGGCAGCCATTTACTGTAATGGATAGGTTCGTTGGGAGGGTCACGTGAGATGGGGGAAAGATGATGAATTCTGTTTTGTCCATGTTAAGTTTCAGAAATCTAGCAGAGAAGGATGAAATAGTGGACAGACATTGAGGGATTCTGGTTACTAGGGAGGTGATATCTGGTCCAGAGATGTAGATCTGTGTGTCATCAGCATAGAGATGATACTGAAAGCCATGAGATTCTATGAGCTGTCCCAGGCCAAAGGTGTAAATGGAGAAGAGCAGGGGTCCTAGGACTGAACCTTGTGGGACTCCGACAGATAGGGGGCGAGGTGAGGGGGTGGTGTGTGAGTGGGAGACACTGAATGTCTGGTCTGTTAGGTATGATGAGATCCAGGATAGGGCCAAGTCTGTGATGCCAAGGGATGAGAGGGTCTGTAATAATAGGGAATGATCCACTTTGTCAAAGGAAGCCGACAAGTCCAGGAGGAGGAGGACAGAGTAGTGTCGCTTGCTCTTGGCGGTTAAGAGGTCATTGGTGACCTTAGTAAGGGCAGTTTCAGTGGAGTGATGTGGCCGGAAACCAGATTGTAAGCGGTCGAAGAGGGAGCAAGAAGAGAGATGGGAGGACAGTTCAAGGTAGACCTGTTGTTCCAATAGCTTGGAGGCATAGGGGAGAAGTGATATAGGGCGATAGCTAGATACAGAGGATGGGTCAAGAGAGGGCTTTTTGAGGATAGGTGTGATAGAGGCATATTTAAAGCTTGAGGGGAAAACATCAGTTGTTAGTGATAGGTTGAAGATATGGGTTAGGTTTGGGATGAAGACTGTGGTGAGGTTTGGGATGAAGTGGGAAAGATCGGGTCAAGTGCACAGGTGGTGAGATGTGATCTTGAGAGTAGAGTTGAGAGTCGATCTTCTGTAATGGTGGAGAAGTTGGTTTTGGAGGTGGAGGGCTGGGAAGTCGGGAGGAGGGGCTCTGGGGGTTGTTGACCAAAACTGTCTCTGATGTTATCAATCTTCTGCTTGAAAAATAGGCAAAGTCTTCAGCTGAGATGAGTGGGGAGGGAGGAGGTGCTGGGGGACGGAGGAGAGAATTGAAGGTGTTTAAAACTGTTTATGGTTGTGAGACAGGGAGGATATGAGAGATGAGAAGTAGGTTTGTTTAGCTGTGGCGAGTGTGTTCTTGAAAGTAGTGAGGAACTGTTTGAATGCGATGAAGTGCTCGTTGGAGTGGGATCTTTTCCATCTGTGCTCAGCAGCCCTGGAAGCTCGCCTCTGTTCTTTGGTCAGGCTGGTGTGCCAGGGCTGTCTGTTGATTTTGCGAGCTTTGGTATGTGTAAGTGGGGCAGCAGATTCCAAAGCTACAGCTATTGTGGTGTTATATAGAGCAGCAGCGTCATCCGCATTGTGTAAGGAACTTATATCTGTGAGAGGGAGAAGGGATTCAGAGAATGAGTGTAGGTCAAGGTGTTTAAGATTTCTGCGAGGGTGTGAAAGTTTGTGGGGTGGGGATTGTAGACATGGAGTGGAGAGGGAAGAGAATGTGAGAAGGTTGTGGTCAGAGAGAGGAAGAGGTGAGTTAGAGAGGTTAGATAGGGAGCAGAGGCGGGTGAAGATGAGGTCCAGTGTGTGGCCATCTTTGTGGGTGGCTGTAGAAGACCATTGAGTGAGGCCAAAGGAGGAAGTGAGAGATAGAAGTTTAGTGGAAGCTGAGAGGGAAGTGTCAATGGGGATGTTGAAGTCGCCCATGATGATAGTAGGGATGTCGGTGGAAAGGAAATGAAGTAGCCAGGTGGTGAAATGGTCAAAGAAGGTGGTGGCTGGCCCTGGGGGCCGGTAGATGACAGGCAGTTGGAGCTTGGAGGGGGAGTAGATGCGCACAGAGTGCACCTCAAAGTTAGGGAGGGTAACAGAGGGTGGCAGTGGGATTGGGGTGAAGGAGCAGGTATCTGACAGGAGAAAACCAACTCCTCCGCCATGTTTGCTGCTGGGGGTGTGTGAGAAAGGTGGAAGCCACCATATGAAAGTGCAGCAGGAGAGACTGTGTCAGATGGGGTGAGCCAGGTTTTGGTGATGGCGAGGAAGGAAAGTTTGGTAGTAACAAAAAGATCATTGATGTAGGAAAGCTTGTTGCAGACAGAGCGAGCGTTCCACAGAGCTCCTGATAGTGGGACTGGGGAAGCGGGGGCTGGGTGAATGTGTATAAGGTTGGAGTGGTTACGGAAAGTTGTGATAGAGCGTGGATGGGAGGTAGAAATGACTGTGGGAATGTGGTGAGGAGGACAGGATTTGGAGAGATATCGCAGTGGGAAGGAGCAGAGAAAGTGTTAGCAGGTGGGAGCAGGAGAGGGCATGAGGGGGCTGTCTGTGTTTGGAGACAGAGGATTGTATGTTAAGGAACAGTTTTGAGGAGGAGGTGAGGTGGATGGGGAGGATTGAAGAAGAGATGAACAATTCCTTACTAGGAGTAAGGATTAGGGGAATTAGCAGAAAGTGAAGGATTATAGGGGTGAAAGTGAAAACAAACAGAAACATTGTTTACAGTGACTGTGTACAGTTACCTTCAGTTCCCTTCTGGTTCAATTCTGGTTTTAATTCTAAAATTTATCTTCACACTTCTAGGACACACTTATAATAATCACACTGCAGACTGAAGTCTATGCAGACTTGAGCTATGCAATATATGTACAACTAAGTGCATTCAGGTGTGAAGCATATGCACTTGCAGTGAATGCTTAGTTAGGTGTGTCCTAACAAACGGTCAGTGTAGGGTGGGAATTCCCGCTTGGACTCAGCATCTGACTCAGGGCGTCCTCAGGCGCGGGCTCAAAAGCCACCAAGGGTCAGAGCGAGTCCAATCACAAATATAGTGGGGGTGAATCATAGGGATCCCACCAGCATATACCACTGCACCCTGTGATTGCTAACAGGGCACAGTGTTCATTTAGAAACTCTGTGAAGCAACAGAGTTCGCTTCCATTGACACTGGGTGAGGTTAACCCACGTGTGAGCAAGCGTTCATCCACAATCTTGTTCCGCCATTACTAAGCAGCAGGTTCCATCTCTGCATGGTGGACCCCGGTCTGCGAACACACCTCATATCTCCGCTTATATTATTTGGTGCATTCCGCAGGCCCTAACAAGCGGGGTGCAGATGGAGGAAGAGAGTACACATTGACCGTGCTTTCTGCAGAAACACATCCAGGCCAATATAGTGGCAGAGAAATTGCTGTACTACAAGTTTGAGGACATAAGCCATGCAAGGCACTTGTATGGGATTGTCCCAGTGTAGGGCCTCCACCAGATTTGTACCGCTATCACTTCCGTGTCCCCAAGTTCAGTAGGGACAGCCATTGCTCTAGCTAGACCTGTCCACATCTTTTGAGCTGTGCCACTGTGATCTCCAAGTCATATTAATCTAAATACTTCCTGATTCCAATGAGCGCTTGCTGCCCAGTATGGAGGTGCGGGGAATTCTCTCTGCACTATTGGAATGCTTGTCTCATTAAGAAAGAGGTTGAGGACACAGGTGGAGGTCCTAGAGGAGGTGGAGGAGCCAGAAACAGCAGAGGAAGTGTTAGCTATAGAGGAGGTTTGGGCCACAAGCTTTGGGGATTCCAAGACTTGTGGAGCAGTCCCTTGACCGCATGCCCCCACAGCCATAAGAGTGCCCAGTCAGCGAGATGTAAAGCCTCTGCCCATATTTACTTGTCCAGGTGTCAGTGGTGTAATGCACAGTGGCAGAAATTGATTTTTCACGGAACGGGTGATATTGTCTGCGATATGCTGGTGAGCACAAGCACAGCTTTCTTATTGAAGTAACGGTGACTGTGCAAGACATCACCCAGTCGCCATTACTTCTATAATGGCGACTGTCGGAACCTGTCTGTATCCACCAGGCGAAAAGGCAGCATTTTCATGGCCAACATATTGGAGATGGTGGAGTTCAAGCTCTTAGCTTGGGCATGTGTAGGAGGAAACATTGTTTTACGCGACCACAACTGCCTGACTGAGAACTTGCTGTTGTGCTCAGAGGGTGGAGTAGGGTGTGCACGACAAACTGCTGGGCTGTGAGTGAGGTGTCGGTGGAGATGTTATGGTGCATTGAGAAAGATGTGGTGTGCTCATTGAAATTAACACAGCAGGCATCTCGACTTCAGTAAAAATTGACCGACTCTCACTCACCCTGACTGTAAGGGGTAAACAAATGAATGTTCAGCGGCTGAAGACCAGTGTGAGAACTCTTGCCACAGTGACAAAGGAGGAAGAAGCAGCAGATGCGATTGATGAGACAGCCGATGGTTGGCGAGGCCCGCTAGTCTGCATTTTAGGGCTGTAAGATTCCCAGACTAAGGCATGTTGATCTAGCATGTACCGGTTTATGCTTGTAGTTGTCAAATTTTTGCCTCTTCTCAGTTGTTTTTTCAAAGTTGACAGATAATGTGAATTGGGTTATCCTTTGCGGGCTCAAAAAGTCCCAGGTTTGTCAAACCCTGCCACCCCTGCAAACTGCAGACCTGTGACGACTGCTGGCCACAGCCAGTGTTGTGACTGAGGATGCAGTTCTTGTCATGGTTGCATCATTCTGTGTATGCACAGCAAGCTGCAATATAACCTCCTCATCTTCCTCCACCTCCACCTACTCTGCTGAGCTACTCACCGGTGATCACTGCACTTCAATGCCTCGGCTGTTAAATCAGCCTTAGGAACCTGTGGTAACCTTAATGATGTCACCGCTAGAGATGAGCGACTTTGCCATTTTTTGGGTCGAATCCGGTTTCATGAAACTCGACTTGCTCAAAAGTCGGGTCGAACGAAATCTGCCGATTATCGTGAAAAGTCGAAGGCTGACTGAAACACGAAACCCAATGCAAGTCAATGGGGAAAAAAAGTCGGCAGTGAGTGTAGGACAGGAAACACACCTACAGTGCCCATTTTAATGCCAAAAACATCAATTCTTATTACTTAAGCTTGTCAACCTTAATTTACTTTATAATAATAGTTAGGCATTGAAAACTGGGGGTTATTTGGCTAAAGTTGTGGGGGGGGGGGGTAGGGCTGGCTCCAGATTTTCGTGGGCCCAGGGCCAAAGAGTGTCAATGGGCTCTTTTAACACATGCCACAATTCATGATCCTCTGATACGGCAAAGAAATAGCGGTATAGTACAATGAAAAATACTTCACTTCTTACATCTCATGACTGATATCCATTTTAACTTCTCCATTAGCTCCAAAAACGGACAGTATATTACTCCATACAGTATTATGGCCACCGCATAGTGCGCTATACAGAGTAATGAGGCCCATATATTTCTCAATACAGAATCATTGGTCTCATGTAATGTTTGAAACAGTATATGATGAGCTCCACATAATGCTACAGTATATGTTGGTCCCCATGGATGAAGCTCCACTGTGTTAGGGGCCCAAATAATGCTCCATATATAATGGACCCCATTTCTAATGCTCCAGTGCATAATGGGCCCTGTAAATGATGCTCCATTGTCTGATGTCCACCTTTGGAATGCTCCAGTGTATATCATTCTCCAGAGTATAGTGCTCCCCAAAAATAGCTGTCCCAACATTGAAAAAAATTAAATAAGTCTCTTCGCTAGGGAATCCCTGTACTAGTCTTGACTCCTCATCGTCCCCATCTTCCATCTCTCTGCACTTGGACTGTTTAGGCAGAGTGCATACAGACGTGATGTCATCGCGCTCTCTGACCAGAATGCCACTGTTAGGAAACGCGGAAGACATCATGGCGGTGGAGCAGGGAGAGGTAAGAATTTCAACTTTGCAAGTGCTGTGATCCTGAGCAAACAGGGGGGGGCCCACTCGTTGGCGATGGCACTGGCACAGGGCCCCTCATAGTACGCCGGTGTGTCTGATGGCGGGTGTGCACCCCCACCGTCAGAGACACTTGATTCTACTATGAGGGACCTTGTGCCAGTGCCGTTGCCAAACAGTGTGCCCACCCACCTGTCCAGCGCAATGGCATTCACACGGGTGTGTGCGCCAGGTTGTGACCACGGCCCTGTGGGGGGAGGCAGCCCAGTTAGGGAGGTGGAAAAATTGGCATATGTTGATGTTGGACATTCAGCAGCTGCAAATGGAGTAATTGGAGAAGTCCGCGGAAGAGGAGGACAAAAGCAAGCCATTTTTCTGGCAACCTACGTGTCAGCAGGGGAGGGTGGGACAAAATCCTTTGAAATCCATGCATGGTTCATTTTAATGAAGGTTAGATCATCAACATTTTGGGTCGACAGATGGGTCCTTTTTTCTGTCAGGATTGATCCAGCAGCACTGAAGACTCGTTCAGATAACACACTAGCTGCAGGGCAAGCGAGCTTGCAATTCAGGCTATGTGTCAAGTTTACTGGCCCAATAGTCAAAGGGGAATGACCGGTGAGGAAGAACATCGATATGGGAGGAGAATTAGTTTGTTACCATAGTTGACAACTGCTGTCTCCTGTCACTTTCGATCGATGCAGTATTACCAGTTGTGTGAGCGGTACTTGAAAAATCAGTCCACAACATGGTCATGAAACCCCTGTGTCCAATGCCACTTTGACTGTGTGCACCACGAACACCTCTTTCATGTTGCCACCTACGGCTTGTTGGAAAAACATCACCGCCACTGTGTGCTGGGAATGCCTCAAACAAACGTTTTACCAGAGTTGCTTGTTTGTTAGCCAATATTAGCTCTAGGTTCTCCTGTGGCATGATGTTTTGGAATTTGCCTTTATAGCATGGATCAAGGATGCTGGCCAACCCGTAGTCGTCATTGTTCATCATTTTGGCAATGTGGGGGTCCCTTTTTAGGATCTGCAAGGCATAATCAGACATGTGGGCCAATGTTCCAGGTATCAATGATGCACTGCGAGTGCTGGGTGGAGGAGCACTTTCTGGCAAATCCACATCCCTCCAGTCACGCACAAACCATGTACCTGACCTTGCCACACCAACATTTTTTCTTGCCCCCTGAGAAGCATCCTCCTCCCAAAGTAATCATCCCCATTATCCTCCTCCTCCTCCTCTTCCTCTTCTTCCTCCACCTCGTCCATGAGACTTCCCTGACCAGAAAATGGCTGACTGTCATCAAGGCTTCCCTCCTCCCCTTCTTCCTCGGCTGCAGACCCCTGCTCCTTAATGTGCGTCAAAGTTTGCTTGAGCAGACGCATAAGTGGGATGCTTATGCTTATGATGGCGTCGTCTGCGCTTACCAGCCGTGTGAATTCCTCAAAACACTGAAGGACTTTACAGAGGTCTTTCAGCTTCGACCACTGCACACCAGACAACTCCATGTCTCCCTGCAAACTGCCTGCCCGTGTATCCTCCCACAAATGAATTACAGCCTGCCTCTGTTCGCACAGCCTCTGAACCATGTGCAGGGTGGAGTTCCACCTTGTTGCAATGTCGATAATTAGGCAGTGCTTGGGAAGGTGGAACAATCGTTGCAGCTTCTGCATATGACTGGAGTGTACGGGCGACAGGCAGATGTGCAAGCACAGTCTTCGCACCTTATGGAGCAGGGGTGTTAACTCCGGAAAATTATTGAGGAAGCACTGCACTACCAGGTTCAAGGTGTGAGCCAGGTAAGGTATGTGTCTGAGTTTTGAAAGGGCTTTGGCTGCCACAAAATTCCGGCCGTTATCACTAACTACCTTGCCTGCCTCAAGATGTAGACTGCCCAACCATGACTCAGTTTGTCACTGCAAGTAGTCGGCAATTACTTCCGCGGTTTGTCTGTTGTCGCCCAAACACATCATCTTCATCACAGCCTTCTGACGCTTACCACTAGCTGTTCGATAGTGGGAAACCTCGTGTGCAACACTGGCAGCTGCGGATGGAGTGCTTGTGCGACTGCGCTCTGTGGATGAGCTTTCGCTTCTGGAGGAGGAGGGTCGAACGCCTACAGCCAACTGGTTCCTATACCGTGGGCTAGGCAGCACTGTCCCACTGCCGCTGTCCCCTGTGGACCCTGCATCCACCACATTAACCCAGTGCGCAGTGATGGACACGTAATGGCCCTGGCCATGCCTACTGGACCATGCATCTGTTGTGAGGTGCACCTTTCCACTCACTGATTGCTTGAGTGCATGGACTATGCGGTCTTTCACATGCACGTGAGGGCTGGGATGGCTTTTCGCGAAAAGAAGTGCTGACTGGGTAGGTCATAGTGTTGTACTGCGTAGGCCATGAGCTCGTGGAAAGCTTTGCTTTCAACCAACCGGTAAGGCATCATCTCTAATGAGATTAGTTTGGCAATATGGGCGTTCAAAGCCAGTGTACGTGGATGAGAGGATGAGTACTTTCTTGTCCTACTCAGAGTCTCTGGTAGGGTGAGCTGGACTTGAAAGCTGCATATGGTGGAACTAGCGGTGGACATGGCGGACTGAGAGAGGGTTGGTGATGGTGTTGGTGGTGTTGCTGATGGGCTAGATTCTGTCTTTCGTAGCAATAACATTGTGATTCCATGACTGCTTTGCCCTTGCGACGATACCTAAACCTTTGCTGCTGCTGGTGTGCTTACAGTGGGGGAAGCGATGTAGTGTTGCTGACTACCTTCATTCGGAGCAGATGCACATGTGGTACGTGAGGTTTGGTAGTCCGTCCACGCTTGCAAGTGCATGGTGGTTAAATGTCTAAGCATGCAACTGGTATTCAAATTTCTCAGATTTTTCCCTCGGCTAAAGGTCTTTGCGAACTTCTTACAGATAACTTTTGCCTGATCATTAGGATTTTGTTCAAAAAAGTGCCACACTGCACTCTTCCTACTATGGAAGACATTTTGAGACCTTGCACGCTGCGCTAATTTGACCGTCTGGCCAAGCTGTCCTGCAACTCTTTTGGTTTTTGTAACACGTTTTTGGACTGCTACGGTCATGCCAGATAACAACTGTTGCAATGTCGTTGCCTGCTGCGGATCCTCCTTCTCCTCTTCTGAGCTATTGGCAGTGGCACCTTCTTCCCCCAATGTATGCCAATCTTGGTCAACAACTGGGTCATCCATAACCTCCTCTTTAATCTCATGTGCATCTTCCTCTGTGTCACCGTGTAAGGTGGTATAGTATGCGGAAAGGGGCACCTGAGATTCATAAGGGTCAGATTCTGGCTCAGTACACTGCGAGGACAATGTAGTGCTCTGAGTGAATGTACCACCAGAAAAATCTAGCAGTGGCTGTGCATCAGTGCACTCCATGTCAGATTCATCTTGGACTGGGGAATTCACGATTTGACTTGCTAACCCAGGCATGGTATGTGAAAAGAGCTCCATGGAGTAATCGGTAGTGTGGCCTGCCACATCCTTCACTTTTGGTAGGGGTGAAGGACACAAGGAAAGGTGTTGTTCCTGACCAGGAGCTTCCAATGACGACTCAGTGCTTTTATTTTTTGAAACTTCAGAAGAGGAGGCGAGAGAGCTGGAGGCTGTGTCAGCAATGTAAGCCAAAACTTGTTCCTGAAGCTCCAGCTTTAAAAGTGGTTTACCTACTCCCAGAGAAGAGCCTTCGAGGCCTTGTGGAGCCAGGTGATGACACAGGCTGAACACCTCCTTCCTTAGGTGCTATTGTGCTTTAGCCACAACCAACAGACGCAACACCACCACCACCACCACCATCGAGACCAGCTGGCAACCCTCACCCACTTCCATGGCATCTTCCACCATACTTGCTCATTTTTGTGAAAATGTACCCAAAATACCACCAGCTATATGGTACTGTAAAGCAAGGTAGAAAGTGTATCTACTATTGGTGAGAATTTGAATCTCAATTTGAGGACGCAGAACTACTGTCTCTGGCCCAGTAGAGATTACACCTCAACGTAACAGACTGAAATTGGATGGCGTATGACAAGGTGTAGGGTGTCTATAGGATTGGAGAGAATTTGAATCTCACTATAGATTTGAGGACGCAGAACTATTGTCTCTGGCCCAGTAGAGATTACATCTCAATGTAACAGGCTGAAATTGGATGATGAAGACAAGGTGGAGGGTGTCGATAGGATTGGTGAGATTTTGAATCTCACTATAGATTTGAGGACGCAGAACTATTGACTCTGGCCCAGTAGAGATTACACCTCAATGTAACAGGCTGAAATTGGATGGTGAAGACAAGGTGGAGGGTGTCTATTGGATTGGTGAGATTTTGGATCTCACTAGAGATTTGAGGACGGTGACAATGATGCTCTTAGTCCAAGTATGGACGCAGGCAGCCTAATAAGCTGGACTGCTGCACAGTGCACACACAAAAGGGTGGAAAAATGAACCCTTGCTAACAGTGCAGAAAAGAGGAAGAAAAGTATTTTTGCTTTTAAAAAAGCAGTTTGCACAGCAGTGTGCAAACAGCAATGCAGCTATCAGGGAGCCTTATAAAGAAGCCTAATAACCAACAGAGCTGATGCACAAAAATAGAGCCTCCCCTGTCACTACACACAAAGTGTTGTGTTTAGTGTTGAGCATTCCGATACCGCAAGTATCGGGTATCGGCCGATATTAGCTGTATCGGAATTCCGATACTTAGTTCCGATACTTTTTTCATATCGAATACCGGAATCGGAAGTTCCCATAATGCTAGGAGCATGGCTGTGATTGGCTGCTGAAATGATGTCATGATGCACTATAAAAACCGCTGCAGCCGCCATTTCTGGTCACTCTGCTGTGAATTCAGTTAGGGACAGGCTGCTGTTGAAGACTGTGAGGGACAGTTAGAAATAGCGATTCTAAAAACAATATTGTGCTTTATCCAGGCTACATAAACCACCACTGTAGCTTTCTTTTGCCTAGCAGCAGTGTTCACAGCTGTCTGCAAGGGCTGTGTGAGTGCAGACCCACGCTGTGTAGTGTGTCCTGCAGGCACGTCTGCTTGTAGGCCGCCCAGTGTGTGTCTCTGCCTCATACACATTTTTCTTTTATTGCTGCTTTTTTTTTCTCCTGTATAGTGTGCTTCCATACGTATCCATATACGTTGGTTGCAAACACTAAAGGAGTGGACAGCGGAGCCTTTCAGCAGCCTTTCAGTGCTATAGCCCATTTCTCTGCACTGTTTTTGGCTGTCTGATAGGTCTCTCTGTGTGTGAGTGCAGCTCACGTTGCAGTGTGTTCTACAGCCACCGCTAGCTGTAGTCCGCTCAGCGTGCGTCACTGCCTCATACATAGTCCTTTTTTTGCAGCTAATTTAGCCAGATTTTTGCTCCTATATTAGTGTGCTTCCAACCGCATCCATTGTCATTGGTTGGTTGCAAACACTATATAGGATTAGATAGAGGAGCCTTTTTGCTGGCTTGTGCCCTTCAGGGCCAGCCAGACTAGTATCACCCTATTTTTTGGAGCCTCATCAATTGCATTGTAGGTTAGCTTCCTGCATTGTAATCGCTCCAAAAAGTTTGTGATACTATAGCTTTCAAACTTTGGTCACATCCTTTTCTTTCCCCCCCCCCCAAAAAAAGGAAATAAAGTTCACCAAACACTCCACTTTACAGTTGTCTAGGCCACATTAGATCATATTAAAGTGTAGTACACACACTCTTAGCCAAATTAGTGTTTCTTATACTGGTTAGCAGGTGTTCAGGAATAAGAACACTAAGCCACCCCTTTTTTACTTTTCTGCCTATCTTTATCAGTCTACCAAGATGAAGAAGGCAGGGAGTAAGGCACGTGGTCATGGCCGTGGAGTTTCAGCAGGGAGAGGACGGGGGGATTCAGCAGGGAGAGGACGTGGGAATTCGGTGTCTGCTGCGGCCACCAGTGACCCGGCATCCCCCACTTTTACCAGGCAACAGTCCTTCATGCGCAGCTTTGTAGGACCTCGCCGTACCCCACTGCTGCGTGACGAACAAATTGAAGCCGTTGTCGGATGGATGGCAGCTAACGCATCCACTTCAATGACTTCCGCATCCTCCCAAGGCCAGAGCACTGAACAGCAACCATCTGTCTCTTCACCACCTGCCAAATTGCCCAGGCAGTCTGAGAGCCATGGACAGGAGCCATCTCAATCTTTACTTCTGTTCTCAGAATCTGTTGGCTTGGAAAGAGGTGGCCAGCCAAGCAGCATTCTAGAGCGTGAAGAAGAGGGAGTATGCAGTGATGCGCAACTGCTTTGTCCCTCTGAATCTGAAGAGGCGGGTGGGCCAGTGCCTATTGTCAGCACACCTCAGTGCTCATCTGATGATGATGAGACTCAGTTGCCAATTTCTGGTGCGTACGGTGCTGGCGAGACAACCCAGGACCAGCCGGTGCTTGAAGAGGGGAGTGGAGATGATGAGGTCCTTGACCCATCATGGCGTCAGCCACAGGAAGGTGGTGGGAGCAGCTCTGAGGAAGAGATTCCCCGAACGGCCAAAAGACGAGGGAGAGGGCGGGGGCAGACTTGGTTGCCTGTAGCCTCCATTTTGGCACCCGTGAGGAGCAATCCTCTTCCAAAACACAAAACGGGCGCTCCCAGGACTTGCAGTGCGTGGTCTTTTTTTGACACAGTTGCAGATGACATTTGCTTTGTCAAATGCAAGCGTGTCATCAGAAAGTGAAACGAGGGAAAAATGTGACCAACCTCAATACCACAAATATGTGGAAACATGTGCGTACCAAGCACGAGGTGGAGTTACACAGACACACTGAAGATGTAGGCCAACCTTCAGCAGCACCTACCACCTATTCAGCTCGTGTTGGGGCCTCTTCCTCCAGCTCACACACAGCTGGTTCGGCTTCCTCACTGGAACACCATGGAAGAACCACTGCCCCTGTTGTCCAGAGACCCAGTGAAATTCCACCCACTGAACCACGTTCGCAGTCATCAGCACACTCCCAGGCCACTCACCAGCAATCGGTAGCACAGGCATGGGAGAAAAAGCGGCCATACTCGGCAAACCATCCCCGAGCACTGGCTCTGAATGCCAGCATTGCCAAACTACTGGCCCTTGAGATGTGTCATTCAGGCTGGTGGAGACTGACACCTTCCGGAACTTTATGTCATTGGCAGTTCCACAATACAATGTGCCCAGCCGCTTTTATTTCAGCAGGCAAGCCGTCCCTGCCCTGCAAAAGCATGTGGAGGGAAAAATTAAAAATGCGCTACTAAATGCCGGCAGTAGCAAGGTCCACCTGACCACCGATGCGTGGACCAGTAGCCATGGACAGGGACGATACCTTTCCCTCACTGCCCATTGGGTCAATGATGTGGTGCCGGGTACAGATCTGGAGAGTGGCTCTGTACGTATTCTGCCAACTCCAAGGATTGCAGGAATGCAGTCTGTACATATTGAGTCCTCCTCCTACTCTAGTTCCTCGGAATCAGCACTGCGTGAGCCTGTTAGGCCAGATATGAGCACAGGTGTGGCCAAACGTCAACAGGCCATCCTTAAATTAATTTCTTTGGGGAATCGGAGCCACACAGCACAGGAGCTCTGGAATGCCATCAAGCAGGAGAGCGATGTGGGTTTGTGCCAGCGAATCTCCAGCCAGGTTTGGTAGTGAGTGACAATGGCCGAAATCTAGTGGCAGCTCTGGGCCTAGGCAACCTCACTCACATACCATGTCTGGCACACGTGCTCAATTTGGTCGTGCAGAGCTTTCTGAGGGACTATCCGGATCTTGATGCACTGCTGCACAAGGTTCGCCTAGAGTGTGCTCACTTGCGGCGTTCCAGCATGGCAAGATCGCGCATTGCATCTCTGCAATGACGATTCCGCCTGCCAGAACATCGCATCATATGTGACCTCCCCACCAGGTGGAATTCAACGTTAAATATGTTGGAGCGGTTGTGTGAGCAGCAGGCAGCAGTAATGGAGTACCAGCTGCATCAGGCGCAAACAAGTCGCACTGTGCGCCGGACACACTTCACCACCACTGAGTGGGCCACTATGAGGGACATCTGCCAAGTTTTGCGTGCCTTCGATGACTCCACGCGGATGGCCAGTGCAGATGATGCACTAATCAGCATGACTTTCCCCCTCATCTGTCTGCTTCAAAAAACCTTACAAGCACTAAGTGAGGAGGTTTTTGAAGAGGTCGAGGATGAGCAGTCAGAAATGCCATCTGCTTCTGGCAAATCTGCGCAACGTGCTTCCACACAAAGGCCCAGGCAGGGGACACTTAGTGAGGAGGATGACGAGGAGTCAATGGAGGAGGAGGAACACATCTCTCCAGAGGAGGGAGGTACACAAGGCTCTAGTAGTCAGTGTGTACAGCGAGGGTGGGGTGATGCTGAGCAGGCAGAGATGCTGCCTCAAGGGACAGCGTTTCCGGTCCAGTTGGCAGTCTGCAGCACATGGTTGATTTCATGCTGAAGTGCTTGTTAAATGACCGCCGCATCGCCAACATTCTCCACACGGCTGATTATTGGGTGTACACCCTCCTAGATCCTCGCTACCAGGACAACTTACAAAGCCTCATACCACAGTTGAACCGGGAGCGAAAAATGCGGGAGTACCAAGAAACACTTGTGCAGGCCATCATGTTCTCCATTCCCCCCGCAAGTGTTGCTAGTAGTGCTTTTCAAAGCAGCCATGTGGGTAGAAACAGTGGAGGAAGCTCTGCACAAAGAGGTAGCAGAGGCAGTGCCGCAGGACAAGGCAAGGCCAGTATGGCCCAAATGTGGAAAAGTTTTGTGGGACCGCCACAAACGGCTACACCATCACAGATGGCTCCAGTCAGCAGGAGGCAATATTTCCGTCAGATGGTGACAGACTACTTGTCGTGCCCTGTTAGTGTTCTCCCAGACGGCTCTTCCCCATTCAAGTATTGGGTCTCTAAGCTGGATATATGGCCAGAGCTTAGCCAGTATGCATTGGAGGTGCTGGCTTGCCCTGCTGCCAGTGCATTATCGGAACGTGTCTTTAGTGCTGCAGGTGGTGTGGTAACAGACCGTCGCACGCGACTATCCGCCGATAATGTTGACCGGCTTACTTTTGTGAAAATGAACAAGGCCTGGATCTCACCTGAATTTGCCAGTCCTCTTCCAGAATAAATAATTGGCTGGCAACAGCATCCAGGTCTCCTGTTGTGTTCATGTTTCTATGACCTGAACTTTATTTCCTGGGCAACAGCAACGCCCGTTGTCGCTCAGAAGTGCTGTCCGCACAGACAAAACACTCGCTCATGTGTAAGTGGGGTTCGGTAACGTCAGCTGATCCCCTGCTGTGTGTATGGCAAAGTGTCCTGCTCCCTGCACAGTCAAACAACCTCAGATTTACACCTGGCTCCAAGTAGGCCTCGGCCTACTACCTGATTTTCCCTGGGCTCCGACACCGCCAGTTGGTGCTCAGAAGTGCTGTGCGCACAGACAAAACACTCGCTCATGTGTAAGTGGGGTTCGGTAACGTCAGCTGATCCCCTGCTGTGTGTACGGCAAACTCTCCTGCTGCCTACAACTTCTGACTACCTCTGATTTAATATGTTCTCTGATTTGCCCTCTGTCTCCACTCTGTTTTGAGTATTTCCTCCAGCCTACAACACCGCCTGTTTCTGCTCTCAAGTGCCGTCTGCACAATCCACACTTGTTCCTGTGTTACCTGGGTCCTGTAACATCTGCTCATCTACAGAGGTGAGCATGGCAATGTCTCCTGCTTTGTCTACATTCCCACTACTTGTAGTGGAAATGTGGACAGAGCAGGAGACATTGCCTGACTCACCTCTAGGGAGAAGCTGGTGTTACAGAACCCCAGTAACACAGGAACAAGTGTGGGTTGTGCAGACGGCATTTCAGAGCAGCAACTGGCGTGGTTGGAAGCCAGAGGAAATACTCGAAACAGAGTGAAGACAGAGGCCTAATTGGAGTACGTTGACAGTTAGTAGTAGTCTAGAAACAATCGCAAACTGCCACCAAGTAGGCCTCGGCCTACTACCTGATTTTCCCTGGGCTCCGACACCGCCAGTAGGGCTCAGAAGTGCTGTCCGCACAGACAAAACACTCGCTCATGTGTAAGTGGGGTTCGGTAACGTCAGCTGATCCCCTGCTGTGTGTACGGCAAACTGCTGCTGCCTCCAAATTCAAACAACGTCTGATCTTAAATTGCCTCCAAGTAGGCCTCAGCCTACAAAATGACTATCCCTGGGCTCCAACATCGTCAGTTGTTGCTCGGAAGTGCTGTCCACACAGAAAAAAACACTTGTTCATGTGAAAGTGGGGGTCGGTAACGTCGTCTGATCCCCTGCTTTGTGGAGGGCAAGGTGTCCTGCTCCCTCCAAAGTCAAAATACCTCAGCTTTACACCTGGCTCCTAGTAGGCCTCGGCCTGCACCCTGATTGTCCCTGGGTTCCAGCAATGCTAGTTGGTGCTCGGAAGTGCTGTCCACACAGAAAAACACACTCGTTCATGTGAAAGTGGGGGTCGGTAACGTCAGATGATCCCCTGCTGTGTGGAGGGCAAACTGCTGCTGACTCCAAATTGTAACTACTTCAGATTTAAACATTCTCTGATTTGGCCTCTGTCTCCACTCTGTCTCTAGTATTTCCCCTGACCTCCAACACCGCCAGTTCCTGCTCACAGTTGCCGTCCACGCATTCCACACGTGTTCCTGTTTTACTGGGGTTCTGTAACGTCAGCAGATCCCCCAATATGTGTCCGCCACTGGCTCCTGCGCTGTCCACCTTCCCACTGCAAGCGGTGGGAATGTGGACAGAGCAGGAGACAGTGGCAGACACACATTAGGGGATCTGCTGACATTACAGAACCCCAGTAACCCAGGAACACGTGTGGATTGGGCAGACGGCCGCTGTACGCATAAACTGGCGGTGTTGGTGGTCACGTGAAATCCTGGAAACAGAGTGGAGACAGATGCCTAATTGGAGCATGTTGACAGTCTGTTGTAGCCTACAAACAATCTAAAACTGCCACCAAGTAGGCCTCGGCCTACACCATAATTCTCCCTGGGCTCCAACAACGCTAGTTGGTGCTCGGAAGTGCTGTCCACACAGAAAAACACACTTGTTCATGTGAAAGTGGGGGTCAGTAACGTCAGCTGATCCCCTGCTGTGTGGAGGGCAAAGTGTCCTGCTCCCTCCAAAGTCAAACAACGTCTTATCTTAAACTGCCTCCAAGTAGGCCTCAGCCTACAAAATGACTATCCCTGGGCTCCAACATCGTCAGTTGTTGCTCGGAAGTGCTGTCCACACAGAAAAACACACTCGTTCATGTGAAAGTGGGGGTCGGTAACGTCAGCTGATCCCCTGCTGTGTGGAGGGCAAACTGCTGCTGACTCCAAATTGTAACTACTTCAGATTTAAACATTCTCTGATTTGGCCTCTGTCTCCACTCTGTCTCTAGTATTTCCCCTGACCTCCAACACCGCCAGTTCCTGCTCACAGTTGCCGTCCACGCATTCCACACGTGTTCCTGTTTTACTGGGGTTCTGTAACGTCAGCAGATCCCCCAATATGTGTCCGCCACTGGCTCCTGCGCTGTCCACCTTCCCACTGCAAGCGGTGGGAATGTGGACAGAGCAGGAGACAGTGGCAGACACACATCAGGGGATCTGCTGACATTACAGAACCCCAGTAACCCAGGAACACTTGTGGATTGGGCAGACGGCCGCTGTACGCATAAACTGGCGGTGTTGGTGGTCACGTGAAATCCTGGAAACAGAGTGGAGACAGATGCCTAATTGGAGCACGTTGACAGTCTGTTGTAGCCTACAAACAATCTAAAACTGCCACCAAGTAGGCCTCGGCCTACACCATAATTCTCCCTGGGCTCCAACAACGCTAGTTGGTGCTCGGAAGTGCTGTCCACACAGAAAAACACACTCGTTCATGTGAAAGTGGGGGTCAGTAACGTCAGCTGATCCCCTGCTGTGTGGAGGGCAAAGTGTCCTGCTCCCTCCAAAGTCAAACAACGTCTTATCTTAAACTGCCTCCAAGTAGGCCTCAGCCTACAAAATGACTATCCCTGGGCTCCAACATCGTCAGTTGTTGCTCGGAAGTGCTGTCCACACAGAAAAACACACTCGTTCATGTGAAAGTGGGGGTCGGTAACGTCAGCTGATCCCCTGCTGTGTGGAGGGCAAAGTGTCCTGCTCCCTCCAAAGTCAAACAACGTCTTATCTTAAACTGCCTCCAAGTAGGCCTCAGCCTACAAAATGACTATCCCTGGGCTCCAACATCGTCAGTTGTTACTCGGAAGTGCTGTCCACACAGAAAAACACACTCGTTCATGTGAAAGTGGGGTTCGGTAACGTCAGCTGATCCCCTGCTGTGTGGAGGGCAAACTGCTGCTGCCTCCAAATTGTAACTACTTCAGATTTAAACATTCTCTGATTTGGCCTCTGTCTCCACTCTGTCTCTAGTATTTCCCCTGACCTCCAACACCGCCAGTTCCTGCTCACAGTTGCCGTCCACGCATTCCACACTTGTTCCTGTGTTCCTGGTGTTCTGTAACGTGAGCTGATCCCCCAATGTGTGTTCGGCATTGTCTCCTGCGCTGTCCACCTTCCCACTGCAAGTGGTGGGAATGTGGACAGAGCAGGAGACAATGGCAGACAAACATCAGGGGATCTGCTGACATTACAGAACACCACTAACACAGGAACACGTGTGGATTGGGCAGACGGCTACTGTACGCATAAACTGGCGGTGTTGGTGGTCACGTGAAATCCTGGAAACAGAGTGGAGACAGATGCCTAATTGGAGCACGTTGACAGTCTGTTGTAGCCTACAAACAATCTAAAACTACCACCAAGTAGGCCTCGGCCTACACCATGATTGTCCCTGGGCTCCAACAACGCCAGTTGATGCTCGGCAGTGTCTTTGGCACAGGGACTCCCTGTTGCCCAGCCTGGTTCCAGCACGCCTGCGGTTTCCGGGTAGTGTCAAGGACACTATGCCACCAATCCGTTGTCCTGTCGTCTTGCGGCCGGGTTAGCCGACTCTACGGTGCCTGCAGTTTAGGTGACTCCTATGTGGGCTGCAGGAACTGGCACTGAAGGCTGGATCCGTAGTGCCAATGGGACATGGACCCCCTGTAGGACTGTGGGTTTCGGCAACTGCGGCCGGCTTGCGGCCTGGCTACTTTGCTTTGAATGGGTACCTTCTGCTACCCACCCGGGTTCCAGCACTGCCTGCTGGTTCTCGCCAGAGCCTTTGGTCTAGGTGCCTCCATCTCGGTATCCGAAGTCCAGCACCGTCAGCTGGTCCTTGGTAGTGCTTTTTAGCACAGGTACCTTCTGCTTAGTAACCGTGGTCCAGCACCGGCAGTTGGTCCTCGGTAGTGCCATTGGCTCTTGTAGCTTTTGCTACCCATCTGGGTTCCAGCACTGTCAGCTGGTTCTCGGCAGTGTCTTTGGCACGGGGACTCCCTGTTGCCCAGCCTGGTTCCAGCACGCCTGCTGTTTCCGGGTAGTGTCAAGGTCACTATGCCACCAATCCATTGTCCTGTCGTCTTGCGGCCGGGTTAGCCGACTCTACGGTGCCTGCAGCTTAGGTGACTCCTATGTGGGCTGCGGGAACTGGCACTGAAGGCTGGATCCGTAGTGCCAATGGGACATGGACCACCTGTAGGACTGTGGGTTTCGGTAACTGCGGCCAGCTTGCGGCCTGGCTACTTTGCTTTGAATGGGTACCTTCTGCTACCCACCCGGGTTCCAGCACTGCCTGCTGGTTCTCGCCAGAGCCTTTGGCCTAGGTGCCTCCATCTCAGTATCCAAAGTCCAGCACCGTCAGCTGGTCCTTGGTAGTGCTTTTTAGCACAGGTACCTTCTGCTTAGTAACCGTGGTCCAGCACCGGCAGTTGGTCCTCGGTAGTGCCATTGGTTCTTGTAGCTTTTGCTACCCATCTGGGTTCCAGCACCGTCAGCTGGTTCTCGGCAGTGTCTTTGGCACAGGGACTCCCTGTTGCCCAGCCTTGTTCCAGCACGCCTGCTGTTTCCGGGTAGTGTCAAGGTCACTATGCCACCAATCCGTTGTCCTGTCGTCTTGCGGCCGGGTTAGCCGACTCTACGGTGCCTGCAGTTTAGGTGACTCCTATGTGGGATGCGGGAACTGGCACTGAAGGCTGGATCCGTAGTGCCAATGGGACATGGACCCCCTGTAGGACTGTGGGTTTCGGTAACTGCGGCCGGCTTGCGGCCTGGCTATTTTCCTTTGAATGGGTACCTTCTGCTACCCACCCGGGTTCCAGCACTGTCTGCTGGTTCTCGCCAGAGCCTTTGGCCTAGGTGCCTCCATCTCGGTATCCGCTGCTTAGTAACCGTGGTCCAGCACCGTCAGTTGGTCCTCGGTAGTGCCATTGGCTCTTGTTCCTTCTGCTACCCATCCGGGTGCCAGCACTGTCTGCTGGTTCTCGCCACAGCCTTTGGCCTAGGTGCCTCCATCTCGGTATCCGAGGTCCAGCACCGTCAGCTGGTCCTTGGTAGTGCTTTTTAGCACAGGTACCTTCTGCTTAGTAACCGTGGTCCAGCACCGTCAGTTGGTCCTCGGTAGTGCCATTGGCTCTTGTTCCTTCTGCTACCCATCCGGGTGCCAGCACTGTCTGCTGGTTCTCGCCACAGCCTTTGGCCTAGGTGCCTCCATCTCGGTATCCGAGGTCCAGCACCGTCAGCTGGTCCTTGGTAGTGCTTTTTAGCACAGGTACCTTCTGCTTAGTAACCGTGGTCCAGCACCGTCAGTTGGTCCTCGGTAGTGCCATTGGCTCTTGTTCCTTCTGCTACCCATCCGGGTGCCAGCACTGTCTGCTGGTTCTCGCCACAGCCTTTGGCCTAGGTGCCTCCATCTCGGTATCCGAGGTCCAGCACCGTCAGCTGGTCCTTGGTAGTGCTTTTTAGCACAGGTACCTTCTGCTTAGTAACCGTGGTCCAGCACCGTCAGTTGGTCCTCGGCAGTGCCATTGGCTCTTGTTCCTTCTGCTACCCATCCGGGTGCCAGCACTGTCTGCTGGTTCTCGCCACAGCCTTTGGCCTAGGTGCCTCCATCTCGGTATCCGAGGTCCAGCACCGTCAGCTGGTCCTTGGTAGTGCTTTTTAGCACAGGTACCTTCTGCTTAGTAACCGTGGTCCAGCACAGTCAGTTGGTCCTCGGTAGTGCCATTGGCTCTTGTTCCTTCTGCTACCCATCCGGGTGCCAGCACTGTCTGCTGGTTCTCGCCAGTTTCTCAGGATTCTTGTACCTTCTGCTACATTTCCAAGATCAAGCTTTTTGAAATTGTCTTTGGTAATCCTTATTGATCTCCATGACAACGACCCTGATGATGACGACCCTGAAGACCACACCAAAGAAGACCAGAAATATGACCCTAAATAATAAGACCAAGAGGACAAAGAACATGAAGACAACCACCAAGATACAGAACAAAAGACAGAAGAACAAGAAGCAGAAGAAGCAAAAACAGAAGAACAGAAAGCAGAAGAACATTAAGCATAAGACTAAAAATCAGCATAGAAGAAATCAAAATTATAAGCAGAAGAAGACTAAGCAGTAAATGGAGGTGAGTCCGTTCCTCCTCGTGGTGCCCCTGGAAAATGCCTGCTGCTGCAGGCCAAACTGAACGCGGACAAATCCTGTTGTAAATCTTTTGTGACAGGCAGAACGTTAGGTGTAATGTTATAACTTTTATAGATAAGTACTACAGGAATGCCTGTCACCATAAGAAAATGAAGACAAAGAAGAATAGGAAGAAGATGAAGAAATAGCATATTAAAATTAATAATAGCTGAATAAGAAGAATATTAAGAATGGAAAAAAAAATTAATGGGGAGAAGATGAAGAAGAAGAAGATGAATAAGGTGAAGAAAAAGTTGATGAAAAAAATGCTACTGCTGCGGTTCATGAAGGAGAAAGTGTGGGAGAAGTACAAAAGAAGGTGAAGAACATGGAAGTTGTGAAACATACATATCTGACAAAATATAAAAAAGGTTAACATAGTCAATATCTTTTTAACTCCGAACGTATTGAAAAAAAAAATTGGAATTAATGCTATGCCATGTGATTTGAATAAACCACTATGCTTTTAATGTCTCCTCCACCTCCCACAATACATTCTACATGATTCTTATTTGTTTTCAATTATGTAGAATTAGCCAACAAGGAAATAAAGGGCTTTTTTTAATTCCGATACCGGAAGTCCCATTGACTTGAATGGGACTTCCGGTATCGGAATCAGCGATACCCGATATTTTTTTCGTATCGAGCGATACCATCCGATACGATATTTTTGGGTATCGAACGGTATCGCTCAACACTAGTTGTGTTGTAAGTGGAAATTGCTAACTGCAGAAGCAGTTTTTTGGTTCTTCTTCCCTGCCTAACGCTCTCCTTACAGAATCAGCAGCCGCAGCAGCTCTCCCTATGCTAAGATCGGCATAAGTAAGATGGCGGTCGGCGTTCACGCCCTTTTATAGCCCTTGTGACGCCACACAAAGCCAGCCAATCACTTGCATGCCCTTCTCAAAGATGGTGGTGACCGATGCCTATGTTATCGCGTTGCCCACAGTGTGTGTCCTCCATCATTGGCTGAAAAAGGGCGCTGGAAGCATCTTTTGAAATGCGACTTTGGCGCTTTGGTCGCCGACCTTGTGGCCGACCTCACTCTATGGTCGGGTTTCGTTTTGTGAAACCTGACTTCAGCGAAAGTCGACGACTTTTGAATATGACTGACCCATTTCGCTCAACTTTAGTGGTGAGCACTTTGAACCCCCAAGTGCTTCACAGAAGTTTATAACGTAGAGCCATAAAAATAATAAAAATCATATTTTTTTCCACAAAAATGATATTTTTGACCACAATTTTTTATTTTCCCAAGGGTAACAGGAGACATTGGACCCCAAACGTTGTTGTGCAATTTGTCCTGAGTAGGCTGATACCCCATATGTGGGCGTAAACCACTGTTTGGGTGCATGGCTGAGCTTGGAAGGGAAGGAGCACCGTTTGACTTTTTCAACGCAGAATTGGCTGGAATTGAGATCAGACGCCATGTTACATTTGGAGTGCACCTGATGTGCCTAAACAGTGGAAACCCCCCAAATCTAACTCCAACCCTAACCCCAACACACTCCTAACCCTAATCTCAGCCCTAACCCTTGCCCTAACCCTAACCCTAGCCCTAACCCTTTTGTTTCATGAAACCCAACTTCAGCGAAAGTCGGCGACTTTTGAATATGACCGACCCGTTTCGCTCAACTCTAGTCACCGCTGCTCATTGATGCTGCTTTTGCAGCAGCTCATTCATCAGATCAGTGGTTCCCAGCCTGGACAGTGGCATCTTGAAACCGTCCAGGTTGAGAACTATTTATTTCCAGACATGGATTACAGCATGGGAAAGAACGACGGACAGATGAGGGATGTTATTGTGTTTTATATTTGTTTTATTACAGGAGACAAGGGCTTTAGTGTAATGAGCGTTAGGTAAGTATAACTGTGTTTATTATTTTTAATTAAAAAGTTAGTGTGTTTTTGGTATGTTAGAGATACCTCTCTATTATTAATCCGTGGGCTTGATGTCACTGTACAATACAAAGGTGACATTAATCCAACAAATATGGCACAGGGCAAGTGAGAAGTGAGTCAGGCAAATATTTATGGCCTCTTATCAGCCTGACAATACCAGTCCCCAATTGTCTGCTTTTGTTTAGTTGCTTGCCAAAAATGGGGGGGACTCTACTCCATTTTTTAAAATTATTTATTTAAATAATTAAAAAAACAGCTTGGGGATCCTTCTATTTTTGATAACCAGCCTTGCTAAAGCTGACAGCTGAGGGTTGCTACTACTACCTCTAATATCCCACATCATCCCGTTAGTCAGAGCCACCGGACAACTACCCCTAATATCCCACATCATCCCGTCAACCAGAGCCAATGGACTACTACCCTTAAAATCCCACACCAACCCACCAGCCAGAGCCACAGGACTACTATCACTAATATCCCACATCATCTTGTCAGCCAGAGCCACCGGACTGCTACCCCTAATATCCCACATCATCCTGTGAGAGCCACCGGACTACTACCCCTAATATCCCATATCATCCTGTCAGCCAGAGCCACTGGACCACTACCACTAATATCCCACATCATCCCATCAGAGACACCAGACTACTACCCCTAAAATCCCACACAACCCATCAGCCGGAGCCACAGGACTACTATCACTATTATCCTACATCATCCCATCAGCCAGAGCCACCTGACTACTACCCCTAATATCCCACATCATCTTGTCAGCCAGAGCCACCGGATCACTACCACTATTATTCCACATCATCCCATCAGAGCCACCGGACTACTGCCCCTAAAAGCCCACATCACCCAATCACCAGAGCCACCAAACTACTACCACTAATATCCCACTACATCCCGTCAAGGCCACTGGACTACTACACATTATATCCAACATCATCCCGTCAGAGCCATCAGACTACTACCCATAATATCCCACATCATCTGTTCAGCCAGAGCCACCAGACTACTACCACTTATATCCCACATCATCCCTTCAGAGCTACCAGACTACTACCCCTAATATCCCACATCATCCCGCAAGCCAGAGCCACCGGACTACTACCCCTAATATCCCACATCATCCTGTCAGCCAGAGCCACAGGGCTGCTATCACTAATATGCCAGAGCCACCGGACTACTACCCCTAATATCCCAAATCATCCCATCAGCCAGAGACACCGGTATACTACCATTAGTATCCCACATCATCCTGTCAGAGCTACCGGACTACTGCCCCTAATATCCCACATCATCCCTTCAGGCAGAGCCACCGGACTACTACCATCATCCCGTCAGCCTCAGCCACCGTACTACTACCACTAATATCCCACATCATCCCGTCAGCCAGAGCCCCTGGGCTACTACTACCAATATCCCACATCATCCCATCAGCCATAACCACCGAACTACTACCGCTAATATCCAACATCATCCTGTCAGCCAGAGCCATCAGACTACTACTAATATCCCACATCATCCCGACAGCCAGAGCCACCGGACTGCTACACCTAATATCCCACTTCATCCCATCAAACAGAGACACCGGACTACTAACCCTAATATCCCACATCATCCTGTCAGCCAGAGCCACTGGACTACTACTCCTAATATCCAACATCATCCCATCAGCCAAAGCAACTAGACTACTACCCCTAATATTCCACATCATCCCGTCAGCCAGAGCCACCGGACTACTACCACTAATATCCCACATCATCCTGTCAGAGCCACTGGACTACTACCCCTAATATCCCACATCATCCCATCAGAGCCAACATTTTCATGTTGGCATTTTTACACCAATTAAAATAATACCTGGGTTAGAGTAATCAATCCTGTATTTCTTTTTTAATCTGTGTTTGAATTTTTAAGTTAATAAGGATGCTTCATGCCAGACAAAGAGAAGTTCCTGATTCTGGGCTAACCCTGCAGTCTGTATCAGAGGGTGGTCTGTGTCGGCACGGTAATATTTACGGCTTTACAGAAGAACGATAACACCATAGAAGTGATATGAACAATAGGCCTCAGTTTCCACAACTGTCTACAAGGAAAACTGTTGCTCATAGCAACCAATCACAGCTCAGCTTTCATCTTTTAAACAGCTCTGGTGAAATGAGAGATGCTTAGTGATTGGTTGCTATGGGCAAAACAGGCAGTGTAACCTGTTGTCATCAAGAAGATGTGCCTATGAAATAGATCTTAGATATTATATATATATATTAGATATTTAACATATGGGGCTTTGTGTTATGAATGGGTCACCAAGAAGGATAGCAGGACCAGGCTAAGCCACGAGAAAACCAGAGAGGTTGGCAACTAAGCGGATTGCAGACCCCTGATCCTATCCACACAACTAGCAGTAGCCGTGGAGGGTACCTACGATGCCCTAGACGCCTAGGCACAGCCGTAGAGCTAACTAACCTAAAGCAAGAAAGGTGAAATCTAAACTGCCCCGGAGCAGACCCCAAAGGAATAGATAGCCCCCAAACATATATTGTCGGTGAGACAAGATGAAAACACAAATGCAGGCAGAAAAATAGACTGAGCAAATGATGGGGCCCAAACTAATTAGACAGGACAGGAAAGGAAAGATACTGTCTGCAATCACGCAAAAATCCCTGAAAAATCCGACACGTCTGATGCACAAAAAACACTGAAGTCACATGACTTTGCCCCCACTATATCAGCACTCTGGTATATACTGAAAGCAAAGCAAAAAGAGACCAATATAACAGGGGACAGAACAAACTGACACAAGCAGTAACATGTGGGCAGTGATCCAGCACAGCCCCAGCAGGAGCAAGCTGACCTGCACAAAGAAGAGATATACAAAACCAGATCAAATGCAAAAAGATTAGCAAATGAACCACTTAGCTGAACTATGCAGGAACACAGCAGGAGACATCAGACCTCAGAAGGCACGGAAAGAAAATCACCAGCAGGGATTGAAGGAAGTCAGCTGTCTTAAATAATCCAGTCAGAAACCCCAGATCTCCAATCGTCATCATCATTATCAGCTGTCAAGCCTCTGTCACTCTGACCAGCTCCACTACCTCCAGTAACCACCAGAGGGAGCCCAGAAAGAGACCTCGCAGCACCTCTGTCAATCTGACCAGCTCCACTACCTTCAGTAACCACCAGAGGGAGCCCAGAAAGGGAATTCACAACAGCTTTGCGTGTGGAGCGAGTGTGACTATGTGGAGTGGGTGGGGCTAAGTGGAGTGTGCGTGGCTATGCTGAATGGGCGTGGCACTGTGGAGTAGTTGGGGTTATGTAGAGTGGGCATGGCTTGATACATATACTGTACACACACAAATACATACACACACTCATTTTTATATATATACGTCATGTATTATTTCTCTATTTTCTTTCTTTGTTCCTTTGTATGTTTTTGCAATTTTTATTTTACCATTTTCCTTTGTGAGCATCTCAATTGGGTTTGCGATGTAAGTGCGATACACACCCTGTTCATATTGATGTAATAGAACTTCATTGTTCATGATTGGTTCATGCTCTGTATATATACGTATACGTCTTGCTTTTCTGTATCCTATTACTGAAGGTGCTACTACCGCGCCTGAAACGCGTCAGCTTTTTAACTATTTTACTATGGCCTGACATGCCTAAATAAAGTTTTTCGATCTTATTCCACAAGTCTGAGGTGCCGGATATTCTCCCTCCTTCCTCTATTGTGGCTGTGCTTCTCAGCGAGATCGGCACTCACCTGTGGTTCATTGTACTCAGCCTCTTTTGGATGGATTGTTGCAACGTGCAGCTCCCTGACATGATGACTTTTAAAAGCTTGTCATAAACCATGCGACTTGGATGTTTAGTCCAAGAAGCTGATGACTGATGGATTCTACCTGCCCTAGTACTCCAATCCATTCTGAATTTCAGGCAGAATGAGTCAGCTGTAATATTTCTTTTAATGGTTTGACATTAAGGGAAAAATACATACTAAAGATTTATATAAAGAAA